>NW_027278882.1:0-12500 GCF_046629955.1 Centroberyx affinis
CTCCCTTCATCCGTCTTCCTCCGACACCCCTCCCTTCTTACCTCGCTGTCTCCTTCAATCCATCCTTTATCTCTTCCTCCCTCTAACTCTATTCATCTTCCTCTTCCCTCCTCCCTCCACCCCTCCATCTCTCATTCTCTCCCTATATCCATTATTGCATTAATCAATCTCTCCCTACCCTGTAGACTGCATTCAGACACACAAACACACACACACACACACACACACACACACACACACACACAGAGAAAGAGAGCTGTGAGAAGACAGAGTTTTTACCTCATCAGAGCCCGAGGGTTCGGTTAGCAAAGGCTATCACCGCTAACACACATTTAAGGAAGCAAGGGCGATGTGGAAAAAAATACGCATACACACTCACACACACACACACACACACACACACTGATGATTGCTAGGCAGTGAAGTGTCTCGCCCCCGAGGCAGTGGCTTTATCACACCTGAGACAAAGGAGTGACTGCCACAGGTGCTTGTATGTGCTCATGTCTCACAACGTATTATGCCAGAATGTACACTTGAGTCGGAAATATTTATGTGTGTGAGTCCGTGTGTGTGTGTGTGCGTGCATGCGCACATACAAGTCTGTATAAGCAAAAAGAAGTGAAGTCATGGTTGTCATGATTGATGTCATGGTTGTACTGGGAGTGGCAGTGAGTTTCCTTGCTGACGTTAGGAAGCCTATGAATCCATAGCAGTCAAAAGAATTTTGGCCACTTATCTTATAGACAAGCAACATTTTAAGGCAAAGAAGATGGAAAAATGCCTTTGGCTTCTATGGGGATTAACAAAAAAGGTTAAATCACTGTTGACAATATAGCAGACTAAGGAGCAGCATCATCATGCTTAAATTGCACCACCTTTCTCTGCATATTAAACCTTTAGGTTGCCTGTTTAAGTGATAGTTGTAGTGACCACCTAAGGAAAATTTTAAACACATGTTGCCATGCCAAATATTTAGCGGCTTGCATCTCTGCAGTTGTTGGACAAGTTTCCAGGGCTAAGTCATAATGATGTGACCGTGGAGTGAGAGCATTTATAGGGAGAAGTGTGAACACGTCCAGTCATACACCACTGGTTAGCATCACAGACAGACGGTTATTAAAAAAAACAACTTGGTTTGTTTAATGCACTAAACAACTGTTGCTAGGATGAACACACACACATAGATGCATGCACACACATGTGCTTGCAGAGAGAGGGACAGAGAGAGAGAAAACACAACTTGGTGAGTTGTCCTACATATAGAACCCATAAATTAAAGGGATATTAAACAAAAGAGGATATTTATCATATCAGTGTGTGTGTGTGTGTGTGTGTGTGTGTGTGTGTGTGTGTGTGGTGGGGATGCATATCTGTGAAATTTTGATTTCATGGTTTTTTACACAGCAGGGTGGAGAAATGTGTCTTGTGACAGAGGGATGGATTAACCAGAGGATGGAGGGATGGAAGGATGGATTGAGTAAGAAGAGCGACTCATTAAACCAATCAGCTGTCTAACTGCATCTTAATTACAGACCATGTATTGCTTGATGATTTATCTCTCTTTATACCATGGGGTGAATACTCGATTCTGATTGGCTGCAGGGTGTCCGGACGGTTCTGGCTCCCCGTCGTCCATTAATTCCTGATAATGGACACCTCATCGGGCATTATCCCTTACTTATCTCTCTCATGCTCTATCATTCTCTCTTGTTCTGATTTTCCATCTCCATCTTTATTTGCCTATACCTGTCCATCTATGCTCTCACTTTTTCTATTTGTCTTATCTTTCTATATTGCTTCCATTCTGCCTTTGTCTTTCTGTCTCATTTGCTCTCTCTCTCTCTCTCTCTCTCTCTCTCTCTCTCTCTCTCTCTCTCTCCCTTGTCTCGTTCCAATTACAACACTTCCTTTGTTTCAGTGGTGTAATTGCTCCAATAGCCTGTGGTGCACACTGTAAATCATATGCACATGTCATTCTGGTAAAAGTGCCACTGTTTAAGATGGGAAGAATTCATTCATTCAGTCCCTAGTGAGAAGTAATACCAAGCGCTTAGTGTTTCAGCCTCAATCCAAACTGCAGTGGTGCAAGCTGAAACCTCCTGCTTGTCATTCATATCACCCAGAAAGTACTCTTAGAACATTCAATTCTCAATTCTCAATTCCCTATAATTACTGGTGTGTGTGTGATGTGTGTGTGTGTGTGTGTGTGTGTGTGTGTGTGTGTGTGTGTGTGTGTGTGTGTGTGGTGTGTGTGTGTGCGTGCGTGTGTGTGTGTATGTAAGAGAGAGAGAAAGAGAGAGAGAGAGAATTCGGGATTTTCTGAAATGCACAAAATGATGCAAACCATATTACTTATGGTGACAAGTGGAGACAGTGGTAAAGAAAGAGAAAGGAGAGAGAGAGAAATGGTATAGATAGATAGATAGATAGATAGATAGATAGATAGATGTAAGCCTTCTTTCCTGGCGTCTTGAGGAAGACTTCAGCTAGCGACAGTTGGGGTGGGGTGGGATTTAGGGGGTGGGGGCGGCTGCAATCCTGCCCTCTGATTGGCTGCGGCCAGGGGCTCACCTGGCCAAGGTGTCTGGGAGCTGTGAAAGGTGAGAGGCTTTTAATGGCTCACATTTCACACACACACACACACACACACGCACAAATGTCAGCACTTACTAGCACACGCACAAACACAGTAGTACAGGGAAACAGAGCACTATAAAAACACATACAGTACACACACACATGCTTCTATGAATGCACATTCACTGGTGCACACACACACACATATACACACATGCACACACACATTAACCCACACACTCACCCCCCGAAGCCTGAGGGAGGAGAGGAGGTCGAAGAGACAGAAAGAGGGAGGGGAGAAGAGAGGAGCCTCCCACGCTCTACCTACAGCTATACTCCCTCCTTTTCTCCTCAATTCACCCCCATTCCTCCCTCTCCCCCCCCCCCCTCTCTCTCTCTCTCTCTTGCTCTCTCTCTCTCTCACTCTCGCTCTCCTTCTCTGTCTCCCTTTCTCCTTGTGGCTGTGAGCAGTTGTCGTTCTGCCCGTCATATTAGAAAGGAAGAGAGAGAGGATAAGTAATATAATACATGTAAGTTAACACAGGAACAGGTCATGGTAGTTTATCATGTACCTGTCATCCTGAGCAGGGGCTCTTACAGAGAAACTCCTACTATAAGAGTCTCATTTTGAAGCTGTTGAATGGGGACCTTCTATCTCATGTACAAACAGTATATGTACATAATAATGTATAATTGTACCTTGAATTTAACCCATGATAACTTCAAGTAAATGCATTAATTCACAAATCAATCATTCACATCAGCTCTGTTTTTTCCTTTGATATTAGACAGTCTGGATTTGTTTCATAGACGAATGTGTTTCTTCTCAGAGCTAGAGTGAAGAAACTCCAACCTGTGATGTCACATGATGGCAATTTCTAGATGCTCCACTGACAATGAATGAGAGAGCGACTTTGTGGATAGTGTGACAGTGCCGTGGGTGGTTTTCCAGGGATATGGGCTCGTGTTATGATCCAGACATTTTCATGGGCTTATTCAAATTTATTGCTACTGTCGTGTGGAGACCCAATAAAGGCTTAAAACAATTTTGAGGTCCTGACTCACTACTTTAAGAAAAAACAGAGACAAAAAAAACAAACAAAAAACAGAGAAACAGAGAGAGACAGAGAGAGTTCAATAGTTAGCTACTTGTTTGATCACCCAAGGGAGCGTTCGTTCAAAATTATGGCAGATGATTGTGTATGTGGGATAAAAGTAGGGAGGAGAAAAGAGAAAGTGAAGGAGAAAAAGAAAGAAACCGATGGAGGGAGAGAAAGATGAGAGGAGTGCAGAGCCATCTGTGGTTCCCATGGTCCAGAGAATGAGCTGCTTGTGCTCACACAGTTGAGTGTGTGTGTGTGTGTGTGTGTGTGTGTGTGTGTGTGTCATTAGAGTCCCCCAGAGCGCTGAGACCAAAGGGGTCTCACCGTGACACCTATTATCCCCCAGAAACATGACACACCACCAGGGAGAGAGAGAGAGAGAGAGAGAGAGAGAGAGAGAGAGAGAGTTGAGAGTGGGATTTCAAACCCTCTTTGCATGTGTTTGCCCGTGTGTCTATATGTGTTGTGTGTGTGTGTGTGTGTGTGTGTGTGTGTGCTTGTGTCTACCTGCATCTGGTTTGTGTGTGGGGGTGTGTGAACGTGCGCCAATGTGCGGACGCGTCTATCTAAGACTGTGAAGTACCGTAGCGTGAGTTTGTGTGTGTGTGTGTGTGTGTGTGTGTGTGTGTATTCCCTGTGTGCATATTTGTGTGTTAGAAGGTGAAATGTAGCAGATCACTGCACTGTGCCAGGTGTTTGCCTTGGCCACACTTCTAAGGCCCTGACACACATTTTACAGGGTCCAGGGGGAAATAGTGTAAGAGGTTGGAGGGGTTGTACATTGTATGTGAGGGGTGGGAGCAATTCAAGGAGTGTGTGTGTGTGTGTGTGTGTGTGTGTGTGTGTGTGTGTGTGTGTGTGTGTGTGTGTGCGGGGGCGAGGGGGCTGTCTTAGCTCTTATTTTATGTTTCTTTCTGGCGCTTCGCTCTCACATGATTTGTTCTAAAGTCACAGCATTGAGGCCCTGACTTTTGCCTTATTGGTTGCTTGTATTTTCGATGATCCTGGAATTGAACTTAATTCTACTGTTGCACCCACTGTGCGTCGTCCTGGATAAGAGCGTCCGCTAAATGCCTGAATGTAAATGTGATGTAGTGTGTGTGTTGGGAAGGGGAATGGGGAGGGGATGGTTGTTTGGGTGTGCAAGAAAGGCTGCGAGGCCAGTCGGAGAGGATGTTGGGGATGGAGGAGCGTGACTTTAGTGGCATTTTGGGGTGTGGGGTTTGAAAGGAGGGGGGGGGAGAGGGATGGTTGGATGGTGTGTGGGTCTGAAGTCTGCGTGGAGGGGGGCTTTAGGGGTAGGAATAGGGGGGGTGGGGGTGTTGTAGTCGTGGCGGAGGGGCATTTGAGAGTGGGGGGGAGGGTTAGGGCGTTAGGGGGCAGGGAGGCTGGTTGGGGGAAAAGTGTGTGCGTGTGTGTTCAGTGGGTGTGTGTGTTTGGGGGTTAGGGGGGCGGGGGGGTGGCGGTGGTATAAGAGTGGTATAAGTGGTGGCTGTTAGGAGGGGCTGGGCCGAGTCATTTAAAACCCTGGCTCCTTTCTTTCTGTGGGTCCGCTCAGGTTTCTAGAAGCCGCCAGCAATGGAGCAACACAGAGCCAAAAGGAGATTGGGGGGGAGGGGGGAGGGGGGGCAGTAGAGGGTTTGCAGGGGTGGGGTGGGAGGATGGGGGTAAAGTGAGTCTAGAGGGAGAGAGGGGAGGAGGAGAAGGGGGTAGGAAAGGAAAGGGCAATGGGGAGTAAGTGTTCTGGGGCGTGGGGGGGGGCAAGGAAAAGGAGAGAAAGAAGAGAGAAAGAGGGAGAAAGTAGGAAGAAGAAGGGGAGATAAGGGGCGAGGGAGATGGAAAAATGTAAAAAAAAAAGGGGCTGTCTTGGGGGCCGGTCTGGAAGTCAAAATAGCCCCCCTCTCTTTCTCTTCCTCTCTCTCTCCCCCTCTCTCTCTCTCTCTTTCTCTGTGAGCCGTCAAAATAATGGATTGTCACGCTAAATGGCCGGATACAAGAGGGCAAGGGGGTTCGCTGGGTGGGGGAGCCGGGGCGGAGGAGGAGGGGGGGTAATTGTAGGAAGGGGGGCAGTCGGGATAGACAGGGGGGCGGACAGACTGACGAGTGGGGTATAGTTCCAAGTTAATTTATTCCCTATTAAGGAGCACTGCCAAAAACTACATGAAATACTGATTATCATTCTGATTCTGAGAATGGCTTTTCATCATTGTCAAGACTTTCCAGTTCCTGTGTTCTTTTTGGTTTTCTGAAATGTGTTTTAGAAATACATTGGTCTCCCGCAGAAACCTCATATCAACTTTTCAAGATTTGAGAAAAACAGGTTTTGTTTCCGATTGACACCAATGTCTTTTTGATATTTGACAATGCATTTTCAATGGTTTGGCTCAGCCCCTGCAGGGTCATGCAGCACTCTCATTATACCCTTATGTTCCAGTTTAAAAAATGGCTTTTCCGCAAAACACCAACACAGCCTTTGGTTTCTATCACAACCCCAGACAGGCATATTGTTCTTATGAATATGATTTGGCAGGATTTTTCAGCCTTCTGTAACATTTTCGAACATGTAAAAATGTGTCTTGGCCTTGCAGAGTGTTTTGAGCAGATTTTTCCTGGCCCTGCAGTAGTGCGCTAGTCATTTTTGTGGATTTATAAAGCTTCTGGGTAATAATGGCCTTGATTGTAAAATCGTGAGGAGCTACACTATGCATTCTGTCATTGTGGAGACATGGACATGGGGTTTCTTATGAATTCACATTTATTCTGCATGTCTGTGCGTGTGTGTGTGTGTGTGTGTGTGTGTAGCAGAGATCCACCAAAGTGAGACTTTCACAGAAGACTTTAACAGCCAGTGAAAGTCAGTGGAGGGCAGTGAGCTGGGAAAATGACTGACAGTCTAGGAGACAGTCTAGGATTCAACTCTCTCTCTCTCTCTCTCTGCTTAACATACAAATAAACATCTCATCTGCATTAACTTTGGTCCACAAAGAGAAAGGGTACTTCTGAGAGTGCCAAAGACTCCACTGCCCACACCAAGAACATGTGGTTTTAAAAGATCACACCATTTAAAAACTCCATTGTCTTACATTGGACATTTCCAAAAATTCCAAACTTGCTTGCCAGAACACCAAGACAACATATCACAACAAAAACACCCTGGCAAAAGGCTGGTATCCTGGCAATGATGTGTTTATAAATACATCTCTAATTCGTTACAGACATAGTAGCTGTTACCTTTATGTGGATTATGATAAAAATGTCTTGTTTATTTTCCGATGCACTCTCCTTTCTCTCCCTTCTTTGTCTCTCTTTGTCTCTTTCTTTCTTTCCACTGGAATAACTTGGTGTACCATTACTATCAGTATCGACATGGCCCTTCAAATGTAGAGTGCTGTATCTTAATATCCAAACTTCAAGACCTCTCCATTAGTATTCATTATGACCATTTGGACCAATAGCTGACACATATTGATTGCTTCAATGAGAGAAAGGTGCTTCCAGTGAGGAGAGAGGGGAAGGTGCACATTACACCATTACGGACACAGGGTGAGAGAGAAATTATGTACATCATCTAAATGTATGTTTTAAATATTGTTGTAATTGTTTGCTTTGCCATCATTACAACTCATGCAATTAAGTCCATCAAACAAAGCCAGCCAAGATGGTTTTTGGCCATCCTGAGCCAAACGATGCCAATGGATATCTCAGCCTCAGAATCATTCAAAATTTGATTTGGTGGAAAGAGACAGGTATGCAAAGTTCATATTGTTGTACAATATCACCACCACAATTTTTTTGCTTACTTCATCACCCACCCATCCCACATGAAAAGAAAACAGTAGAAAAGAGAGGTAAAGTATTTCAATACGAATAATAAAAAAAAAGGTATTGAAGAAGCAGGCAGACATTGAAGAAGCAAGTCTGAGTAAGATGAAGAATGTCTGATAAACTGAGCGCAGTACATATATTGGTGCATTAGACTGTTTAGGAAACTTGCACAATTGCCTCCCAAAGCTTAAATATATATATATATATATATATTTTTTTTTAAAAGGTACAGAGGTATAGGCTTATATGAAATTTTACATCCAAATGGATTTCTTGACATCTTCAAGAGGAAGGGTTGGCTCTCTAGTTTCTTGAGAGATTTATTCATGTTCACAGATCCAGATGGAACCGTCTCAAAGGAAAAATTCTGGTTTCGGGTGGACTCTTGTTTTATGTTTTGTGCATCAAGCCTGATTCTACAGAGAGACATCCCTCCCCTCACTTGTTATCAGTTATCTGTTTCTCTCTTTCTCTCAATCTCTCTCTTTCCTCCTCCTCAAGCCTTCTGAATTCCCCTGCTGTGTTTGCACATATAACATGCTCATGGTTTACACCCCATCCCCTGTGTGTGTGTGTGTGTGTGTGTGTGTGTGTGTGTGTGCATGTGTGTGTGTGTGTGTGTGTGTGTGTGTGTGTGTGTGTGTGTGTGTGTGTGTGAGTTTATGTGTGTCTTTCCCAGCGCTATTTTCTGGGTTGTGAAATCGGAGGTGAGGCTGACTGTGTCCCAGGATGATGTCGTTGGACAGTGTCTGTTCTGCTTCCAGAGAATCTTCTCACTGGACCCGCTGGGAGAGCCGGCCCGGCCTGCTTTGCATCCCCCTGCCGCTCTGAGAAAGACGAGATACTGGAATACCTTTACGCTAGATTGATAGTGCCTTTGGGTCTGTCAGCATTTTGAAATTCAACCAAACATGGTCTGCTCTGTACGAAGTTTCAAACAAAGACACCCTTTTTTTCTGTGCAACAAGCATCGACTTTTCTGTGCAACGGCTCCGATTCGGACCAAAGTCCTCATCAAGTTAAAGGTTAGTCTGACAAAGACCATGTTTGGTTGAAACACTGCGCTGAATAACCCGCATCAATCCAGTGTGAGCCTGTTCTTGTCTTTCTCATTGCCCTGGACTTCATATCTAACACCTGGTGAAGACTTGTGGTTGTGCATAATTTACTGCTGTTGCTTTGCTCAACTCAGGAATCTGACGAGCAACGTAAGAAGTTAAGCAGGAACTGCCAGTTTAAAGAAAAAAAAAAAAAAAGATTTCTATGTTTGTATTTTTAAAGGGATTTTTAGTCTTTTAAACCCTTTCGGCTCGTTGGCTGTGTGCCAGTGACAACAAGGTTTGCTCAGAGGTCGGGGAGGGAGGGCTGCGTTGATTGGCAGCTGCCTCCAAAGAGAGCTGAGATCAGGAAACAGATAGGGAGAGAGAGGGCATGGAGTGGCCAGGAGTTAGTTGGGTTGTACTCCCCAGGTTCGACATGACCACTCTCTGGGTGTTTATGTGAGAACAGCTAGGAGGGATGTGGAAAAGGAGCTGTTTTTTTCATTGCAAATGCAGTCAGTGGTATTTACACATGTAGCCAATGGCCACAGGTGCAGTCACACCTACTTATACACATTATCAGTCCCTCTATCTGTCTGCCTCACTCTGTCTCCCTTTCTCTCATCTCACACATTTATGGCACATTTCATTCAAGAGACCTTGAGACACACACACACACACACACACACACACACACACACACGCACGCACACACACACACACACACACACACGCACACACACACACACACACACACACACAAATACACACACACACACACACACACAAGCACATCTTCATCAAGCAGAGTGTCTGAAGCTTCTGTTCATGCAAAGCAAAGAGCAGCATGTTAGCAGTGCTGATCAGGACTTGTGTGTGTGTGCTTGTGTTTGTTTGCATATTTTAGGAGTTAGAAGTGAAATTACAACAACCAGCAGGGGGCTCTAATATAACCAAAACAATAAACCAAACTGTTCACTGACTATAAGAAAATTTATTGTATTTTGAATAATAACAGTGGCTACAGTGCAGACGGTAGAGAAATAAAGAAGGCATGCTGAATCTTTTGTTATGTTGTTTTCTTAACATGATATAGAGCAGGGAGGTGAGGGCCTGGAACAGTCTGTGACCCTAACTCACACCACTCATCCTTGGTTTGCATTTGCATGCATGTGGACATGTGTGTGTATGTATGTGTAAGAACAAGTGTGTGTTGTTGCAATTGTGTGTGTCTGTGTGTGTGTATGCATATGAGTGTGCTGCTCCCTGAGTGTGTCTGAGCGTGCATTTGTTAATACACATTGTGCGCAGCTGTATGTGCATGCATTAGTGCAGGCCAATGTGTGTGTGTGTGTGTGTGTGTGTGTGTGTGTGTGTGTGTGTGGCCTGCTACTGCGAAAAATCCCCCTACAACTTCTGGTTATTTTCTTTCTCCTGCATAAGTGTCATAAACTTGTATTTATGTCTGTTCAAACACAGAGACTACACTGCACAGTCACTCCATAAATGGTATTCTGTGAGTGTTTTTGTATGTGAGAGAGAGAGAGAGCAGGAAAGAGAGTAGTAGTAAGACTGTGTGTGTGTATTTTGTGTGTGTATGTGTGTGTGTCTGTGTCTGTGCACGAGGGTGTGTGTGTGTGTGTGTTGGTGGGTGTAGGCCCAGTCATTGGAGCAGTATCTGTGTTGGGAAGATTTTACAAGGCCTTTAAATATTTGAGTAAATTTCACAGTTGGATGTTCTTATCTTAACAGAGTCAACAGAGAGCAGCTCGACACACAAAGACGCAAAGACAGAAACACACACACACACACACACACACACATACACACGCATAGCCACTTTGTTCTTGGGTGCTGTAAGTATATGAATGTGAAGCTGAGAGGTTGTAAAACATACTAGTGGTGCTCAGCCTAAACCCTTTGTTAAATAAATAATGGAAGATTAAAAACTCTCTTGATGCAATCGTCATTAAAGTATAGATCCAGCCACAATTTTGTGTTTTTGGGTGCTGATGAGGAAGAGTTTCCATTCAAAGTCAGTTGCACAGTAGGCTCAAGGAAACATCTCATTACGATTTCAAAATCTACATGATCAAAGAAAACAAGACGTTTTTGAAGTTAAAAACTTTGAACTAAATGAAGTCATCTGTCACTCCGATGTTTACATTCTCTTAGTAAGTCTTTCCTGTAAGAGCTGTTTCTTGTTTGATTCAAAACACAGTGGTCACACACTGAAAAATGAAAATAGGACCATTTCTTCCTGAAAGAAAAGACAAATCACTTGGGTAGTAAGAAGCGTAGCCTGCTGGGCGGTGTTCTTGTACCGAGATTGCTGCTCCAATGATTTCCTATCTACATGTGTGCTGCTATATGCAAATTAAATACTCAAAGGCCTTAATATGTCATTGCCTTACAAGGTTTGCTGAAGTCATAACTCAATAGACTAATAGCGACAAAACAGGACATCTCTCTCCACACAGTGCTACACACCTAAACCTGACCAATAACACACTCTTTGCTTCTTGTAAACCTGTGCTCAATGCAAACTTGTTAAACTGAAAATATACCACACCGCCATAATCACATCTGATGAATCGAAGTAGGTTGAAATCATGTTACATGCTGCTGATGTTACATGCTACTGCCCAAAAGTGCCATATGATGAACTGTAAAATGATGATGTTTGTTGAGTGGAAATGAAAAAGGAATTAAGGATTAAGTTGTTCTGGTTGTTGGAGGACTCAGTTTGCAACCGAGGAGATCAACAAAAAGACAAGTCATTCTTTCCAAAGGTTAAGACCGTTGTGAAGGCTCAGTGGGGCACACATTAAAGTACAGTACACACACACACACACACACACACACACACACACACAAACACAAACACACACATTCATCTCTATTTCTCTAGCTCTCTCTCTTTCTCTCTCCCTACACACATACACACTATTATTTTAGGCCATACACCTGTTGGGAAAGACACTGTTCAGTGAGACTGTGTGTGTGTGTGTGTGTGTGTGTGTGTGTGTGTGTGTGTGCGTGTGTATCAGTGTGTATATCGATGTTGCCTGGCAGTGGGGTAGCTTTGAGATACTGTACACTGATCTAGGGATCTAGCACAGATTTAATGTTATGATGACTTAAGAATTTAAACCACCATGACATGTCTTAATACTCACATGTGTGCGCACACACACGCACAGACACTGAACACACACACATTCAAGGACGTGTACAGTTAGTTGTGTAAAGTTGCCCGAGCAAGAGCCCATTTGCCCTCTTTGGCTGAGCTGCCCCTCTGGTGGGAAAAATATATATATATTTTTGCCGTTGTGGCTGCATAAATACGAGTAGCCCATAATTGTTAAAGTTAGACCAAATTAAATCGCCATATCATCCAAACTTTTATTACTTTTTGATAGGCATGCCTCCGCAGGACACAGAGATGGGGTGACCCAGATCACGTCACGTTAGTGATGCCCTATGCCCCCTGTCATGTGACACTGTGGTATTGTTGCCCCTGTGTGAGGGCGAGTCTGGGTGAGTCTTTTGAAGTTGTGGAGATGGTTAACTACGATGGTAACGTTTGCATCACGTCGCGCAATATTGCCTTATATTATGCTATCACATGAACCAATCTTAGCTAGCTAGCTAGCTGGCTAACATATAGGCAGCAGGCGACATGCAAGATAACTCCTCAGTTACGACCATGACATTAAGTGTGCGTTCTGTAGAGATACGGGGATCTGATGGTTTTGACTGTTGAATCATGCTAGATTAGATATTGTTTACAGTCAATATGACGCTACGTGTCATGTGCGAACAGACCAACCTAACGCCATGTTAGCTTCTTCTGTGACATGAGCTGCTAGCTATGGTCTTGAACATGCTTCATTCAGGTCGTGATGAATTTTCAACCAACAAACAGATGTATCTGATAGAAGTCGCATTATTT
>NW_027278882.1:15000-37141 GCF_046629955.1 Centroberyx affinis
GTGCAGGCCAACAAATTGCTCAGGACACTGCAGGCCCTGCAGGGACACCAAGCTGCCACCTTGATGGGCACCTCAGCGGGCGTCCTGCCTGACACACACTCACCAAACCCTCATACTTGGCTCTCTTCCCCTCGCTGGCTTCCCTCATCTGATCCTCCCAAGGGACAGTCGGCTCCAGTATGATCACCTGTCTTGATGTTTCAGACAACAGCACAATGTCTGGCCTAAGCATGGTCTCTTCTATGGTTTCCTGGAAAGAAATATATATAGACAGAAAAAAACTGCACAGTTAGATTGTAACAAGTAAAGACAGTCAGCATACAAAGAGGAAGAACATGCAAAGGTTACGTGCCGGACTCAAACCCACAGCATCTTAAAGGATAAGTGCAGCGATTTTGGACCTATATATAATTTGTCTCTTACATACCTGTAGTACTTGGACCTGCAGACAATATTGCTAGGCCTCTTTCTGCTAACAATGAGTCCAAACGTGGTTTGTCAAATATCTCTGAAAAAGCCATTTATAGACTCCACAGAGGAGTTGAGAGAAAACGGAAAAGTTGCAAAACGGAAAAGTTGCAAAGTACATACATTTTAATAGCTCTGATTTCATGACACAGTTCCGCCATTACGCACACTTTCACTCATCTGGAAATCACGGTACAATTTTTCTTTGCTGCGGCACAGCCTGCTGTGGAGTGAAAGTGCGTCACTGGCGGTGTGATCTAGTTTTACGGATGATCAGGTCAGATTGTAAACAATTGCACATGGAGCCAGCTAGAGTTTGGTAGAAGACTATTTACTGAGTGAAAATGGTGCGGTGCTGCTGCTTTCCAGGCTGTGAATATAAATATGTCGGTTGGTCGCCATATAGTTTTCACAGACTGGGTTCTTTGGAAAAATTTTGACAAACCTCATTTGGACTCATTGTTAGCAGCAAGGCAATGGAGCTCGCCGTTTCAACCAACAGCTGACTGGAGACAATATTATCTGCGGGTCCAAGTAATACAGGTATGTAAGAGACTAATTATATATAGGTTAAAAATTACATGGGTACAGTACATTGCACATGACTCAGTCCACTGAGCCACCAGAATGTCCCAGGTGCATTTAAGGTCTGTCTTCAGCTACAGATTGATGAGTGCAATATAGCAAATATTAGGTGCTGAGATTTGTAATGTCGTCCTCTTACTTGGCTTAAAATAATGTTGGCAAACCCACAGATGGAGCATAGAAACTGTATAGAGGCTGTATGTATACAGTGTTCTGTTTTGTGTGTGTGTGTGTGTGTGTGTGTGTGTGTGTGTGTGTGCATGCGTGCGTGTGTGTGTGACAGCAAAAGTAAAGGTCACATCTTAAGCAGTGCTATAAATATTCAAAGGAGATGTGACTCTAGTCAACGACTGCTCAGGTTTCACCCATCTACACACACGTACACACACACACACACACACACACACACACACACACACACACACACACACACACACACAACCTAAGATCTTGGGTTAGAGCCTAGTTGAAAAGGCCTTGGCCAAGAACTCCTTTGGTGTATCACCATTACAGAGAGGTGTTAATAGTTCTATTGGGCTACCAGCCAACAAACATCTCTCTCTCTCTCTCTCTCTCTCTCTCTCTCTCTCTCTCTCTAGTGGGCCACACACCCACTAGATGTCCACTCACTGCACGTTTTGGGTCAAACCCACAGCTTAAGAAACCTGGGACGAACTGACATTTTCTGAGTAGAGAAAGCCAAAAATTAATGGATTGTTGTAATGAGCAAAGAAAAAAAACTTTGTGTGATATTTTTATAATAACCTTTTATACATTGTTGGATTGATCACTTGATGTAAATGATTTATGATTATAGCACTCACATGCACCAGAAACCACAGCAAACATGCTCACGTTATCCAATGTGGGCCCAATGTGGGCAAAAACACTGGTCCAATTCAGCCAACCTACACTGGGACACTGGGATTTGCACCTCGGTGCAGCATTGGCTCCATGGCATTAGCCAGGTGCGGACAGGCTATGGGCAGCCCGAAATGTTTATGGAAGCCCTTATTGGGCACTTAGTGGGCCAGAAACCCCCCCCACCACCACCACCACCACCACTTCTCACACTCACTTATGAATCATCAAATACGAGCAGAAACTTTAACTTGGCGGCAAGATGAATAACAGAAAATTTGCCTCACACCTCTGCCAGAGGTTCTGGCTCAGACTACTACCTAGCAAAATATAAGCTAATGTAGCTAACATGCTAACGCTACCTTAGGCACTTTTCGTTTGTTTTTGTTCCCCTCGTACCCCTTGTAACTCTAACATCTTGATCAATACCATCTAATGTACATCAATTAACATTAAGCCAGTTGAAATAAATGATTTTATTATAGGCTACCTATTTTGCCTTCTATTAGGTATAGCTAGCTAACCTAGTGACTGCACCTTTCAACACCATGGACAGCGCCTCAGCAAATGAAAAATTATGTTTTGTCTCCAAAAATCCACCAAAACATTCAGACGCGTGGTGCATTGTTTATGTTTTTTGATTGGGTTAGGTAATAATGATAAATGTCTATGTGAGTGCTGAAACCAAGTATAATACTATTATTATTATTTTAATTGTGGTGAAAACCGAGACAATTTGGTAGTGAATGTTGAAAACCGGGACATTTTAGTGTTTTACAGATATTTGTCGGGACTCGGGACACCCATCTTGAAACCGGGACAATCCCGGACAAACCGGGACGTCTGGTCACCGTAGCTTAGAGGTGAGATTGACTCGTGCTATCACTCTGTTGCTTAATAAATGGAGAGAAGCTCTCACAGATAGTGAGCGGACACTGTTGAATCAGTATTATAATGGCTCTTAAACCTGATGAGAATGATGTTTTCCCTTCAATGAACGTTTCCCCAGATTTTAAGGACTGTACAGGACCTTTTTTAAAAAGTGGGAATTCCTCTGAGTTTTCTTTTCAAGATGTAAATGGCAAGTCAATGTATAAAATGTTTGTTAAAGTTTTGCACAGGGACAAATTAAATGGTAAAACTGACACTCCATGGAGAGCTCACTTAGGTCTGAGTGACAGTGTTGGACCTGAGTGCAGAGCGCTGTATAAACCACCATTGATCAAAAGAGCTGCTGACCTGCAGTGGAGGGTTCTACATGGTAGCGTGGCTGTTAATGCTTTTGTCTGATTGCCCGTTCTGCACTAATCGTGAAACTGTTTTTCATTGTTTCATGGAGTGTCATCGACTGTTGCCGCTGTTTACAATGCTGGAAGACGTTTTTGGATTGTTTGGGGAAGTTTTTTCTTTTTGTTTTTTTTTTACCAAATTTTTATTAAATTTCAATAAAAAACTGCAGACATACAATCAGTTAAAAAGGTAAACATAAATAGCAGAAATATGATGTGCAAAAGAGGTTGACATTTTATACTAAGTTCAGCTTAGAAAAAATAAATAAATAAATAAAAATAACAAATTAAAAATAGTAATAGACAGAAATTTAAATAAATAAATTATACAATTCTAATAATAATAATAATATTGGCAAAATAAAAATGTATACAGAAAGATGTACATGTGCAAATACATACATACATAAACTACATACTCACATACACACACACACACTTCCACACTCACACACTGGGGAAGTTTTTTCTAAACTCATGTTCATTCTGGGCTACAGTTATTCTCAGAAGAGCAAAGACAAATGCCAGCTTTTTAATTTCATTCTGGGGAGGGCAAAGATGGCCGTGTATCTGAGCAGAAGAAACAGAATGGAGAAAGCTGTAGATGATGATGTGATTTTTGTGTTTGTAAAAATGCTAAAAGCTCGTTTAAAAATAGATTTTAATTATTATAGAATGATGAAGGATCTAGAAAGATTTTGTAGTGTGTGGTGTTATAAAGATGTGCTTTGCTGTGTTGTGGATGATGAGCTGATCTTTGGATTCTGTGAATTTTGTTTTACTGTGTTGGTTTGTATCTTGTTTATTATTGCTGTTTTGTAACATATTGAACTTTTAATAAAGTATTGTTAAAATCTCTCTCTCTCTCTCTCTCTCTCTCTCTCTCTCTCTCTCTCTCTCTCTCTCTCTCTCTCTCTCTCTCTCTCTCTCTCTCTCTCTCTCTCTCTCTCTCTCTCTCTCTCTCTCTCTCTCTCTCTCTCTCTCTCCCTTCTGGTGTGCTTGTGTTCTTCTCCCAGTCCCAGGTCAGGGGTCAGAAGGCAGAGAGGTGATAAATGCTTCCAGGTCATCTCTCCGGTCTCTTGGGTTCAGGCAGAGGTTTTTCTGCAGCGACAGCAACAACGTGATCACTCAACTGAGACAGCAGAGCTGAACCTACTGACCTGCATGGTCCCTCGCTGTCTCTGCTCCATCAGCTCTCTCTCTCTCTCTTTCTGGTTGACAGTCTCTCTTTCTCTCTGTCTCTCTCTGTCTGGGCTTTCTGTTTATTGTCCCTCTCTCTGTCTCTCCTGGCTCTCTGGCTCTCTCCCTGGCCTTTGATATTAATCTCTCTCTCTCCAATCCAGCATTCAGAATTGTTGTTTCGAGAATGTGAAATGAAAATTGGAACATTAAAATAGGTCCGCATATAATTTGAATGAAATTGCCTTGTGCCACTCCCTGACGTATCAGGCAGGCTGGAAAAAATGCTGTTAACAGCTTGAAAACAGGGCACATTTTCCTTGAATGCCCTGGTCAACAATCTGCAGTGCAATGAAAAGCAACACAATGAAAAACACTGCTTTATCAATTTCTCTTAAGTAATTTAATGTAATCTAGAAAACATGTGAAAAAAATGTCAGTGAAGGAATTTCATTGCTTAAGAAAAATAAGATAAGACTGAATAAGAGACCAAATGTTTGGCCAAACAACATTTTTTGCAGTGATTCTATACTTTCCTCTTTCTCTTCTCACACATGCATGCACATATGCACGCAGACACACACACACACACACACATACATGCAGACACACACACACTTATCTGATTCTGAAACAGTGAAATGCCTGGTGTTATTTTGAGAACGTTAACAGCCCAATCTCCCTCATGCTGCTCAGCTCCCCTCTCCCACTGTGAATCGATCCCTTGTTGTGCTCGGGCTCCCCGCTCTAAAACTAATCTAGTTGACTTTCATAACTAGAATAATCTGATTATAAATCCTCTGGTATGGACGCCACACAGAACAGTGTGGCAGAGGTCACACACCGCTTGCTGAGAAATGCCACAGTGCTGCACTCCAACCAAACGGTTTCTCCATCCTGACAGCCACTGGGCAGAAGATTACACACTCTGCTGCGTCACCGGAAAACAGAAAAGTTTACTTAAATGGGATCATAATTATCAGAATTGCTTCCTTTTCCCTTGACTCCATGTTGTGTGTCTGTGTGTATATGAAGACTTTCATTCCTACATGCTATAATTACATTTTGAACCAAGCTGAGCTGAAGTTCAGCATTTCAACTACAAGTGGTTATATCCTCTAAACGTTTAGGATTTTGTGCTCAAATATCTCAGGATAGCTCACACCTTCAATTATATTCATTAGTGAGTTTTATTTCTATGAGAGAAACCATTTTGTCCAAGTAGGTGTTATATTTTCCAAATAGTAGGTATCTCATTTTGGAATGAATGCTGCTCATATCCTTTTCCCTCTACCTCAAATTGAGTAATGTTTATGTTTGAACCAAGTCTGACATGTGGTGTGTGTCTCCTACAGCCACCACAGAAGAAAGTCCTCCCTGGTTTGTTTGGGTTAGACAGCAGAGGAATGAGGGAGGGAGGGAGGAACGGAGGGGAGGACAGAAAGATGGGGAAGAACGGCAGCAGGAGGGGATGATGGCGGAGGTGGAGAGGGAGGGAGCAGGGGGAATTTTAAAAGTGGGAAAAGGCAGGGAAGGGAAAGAAGAGAGAAGGGTGAGAGGGAAGGGGGACGGAGGGGAGGAGAGGATGATTAGAGAGAGAGGAAGGAGAATGAGAGAAGAGGGGAGAGAAGGAAAGCGAGGAGAAGGGAAAAGAGGGAGCCAATGGGGGGGGGGGGGGGGGTGAAAAGAAGACGGTGAGGAGGGAGGGAAAGAGAAAAGGTAGGGAGGACTGAGGTGGGGCAGGAGGGACAAGAGGAGAGGGAACAGGAGGGAAGCCGGGGGTTAAATTCCTGAAGTGCAACCAGCCTGCTGCAATTCTGCTGTTGAATGTAAACACAGGGCAGAGAGGTGGACTGACGGCCTGTCACAATGACTCATGAGAGAGAGAGAGAGAGAGAGAGAGAGAGAGAGAGAGAGAGAAACAGAGAGAGAGAGAAATAGAGGGGGTTTCGAAAGAATAAAAAGTGAGGAATGAGCGAGGGAGAAAGGCAGAGAGAGAAGTACAGAGAGAGAAGTACAGAGAGAGAGATTGAGAGACCGAAATGGCAGTAGAGAGAGAGAGGGGAAATAAATGGTGAGTAAGAGAAAGGGGGGTTTCAGAGGTCAAAAGGGAAAGTGACAGATAGAAAGAGAAAGGAGGTAGAAAATAGTGAGTGTGGTAGAAAGAGGATGAGAAAGTAAGAGAGAGGAGAGAGAGATGTACATGCAGAAAGACAGAGTGTGTTGGCTGTGATCCGTAGGTCTGTGTAAACAATAATCTGTCAGACAGAACACCCTCTTGTCTCCTCTCAATAAACACTGAAATTATCTACTGAACGGACTGAATCAAGAGAATCTCCTCTCCACTTCCCTCCTTTTCTCTCCTCATCTCACTTCTAATCTATTATCCTCTCTGTTCTCCTCACCTCACCTCTATGCTGTTATCCTCTCTTTTCTCCTCTCCTACTCCTCACCTCACTTCTCTCTCCTCTCCTTTCCTCTCCTCTCCTCTCCTCTTCTACTCTCTCCCTCATTTCTCCTCTCTTTTCCCTCAGTAGACCAGAGGTACCCAACCTCCTCCTGGCAGGTAACCACATATTGAGGTCAGAAAAACATTATGAAGCCATTGTTTAAAAGGCTGTGTTTCACATTGCTCTGATTACACATCATGCACTGCATGCATAAACAATGTTTCATTCCCCAGGCAGACGAGAACGAAGCTGCTCTCGCAGGCTAGTTCCTGACAAATGTGTACAGGCTAGTGAGGCTGGATATTTTTCATAGTGGCTTGTGTGTCATCCAAAAGCTGTTGGCAGTTGGTCATTTTTCCATTTCAAAATAACATTCAGATGTTATTACAGCAATTTGAGTATTTTGTAGATCATTTTCCAGGGACCCCGTTTTCACAACAGGGGACCCCAAATGCCAGTTCTGGCCATTCAAGTTTTGTGAATCAATCACAGCTTTTCACAGCACTAACCAGGCCTCTGCCAGTCAGCCAGGGGAGGCGACTCCCTGTTGCTCTGTGGTGTTAGTACTACATCTAGTGGCTGTAATAGATATTGCATCTGAAAAAACTCAAGCATGGAGAGTTAAGTTTTTAAGAGCTCTATGTTTATGGATGGACTTTCAGTGACTGAAAGCCACTGTCAAGCTCTTGACCAGTGTGAATTATTTTCTTTCCTTCCTGTCTCCCTAACTGTCTGCCTGTGTATTTCTGTATGCCCATCATACACAAACACCTAACTCCAGCAGTCCTGATAGTGTATTCTGCTGAGTGACTCCATAATTTATTCCACAACACAATGCTATTTAAAATACACAACTGTAATTGATTATAAATCTCAGTATCAAATACTTGGATGAGATGAAGCCTAGGTATTGCAAAATGATACTGAATGCCAAACAATTCAAAGCTACAAAAATAGAACAAAGAAGAGTTTCTAGACAGATTTATTATTGGGAAATGAAAGCAGCCCTTCAGAGAGTTGGGTAATTCTAAGGAAGTTGGAATAACAGAAGCCATCTTACCCACAGTACACATTCAGACAGCCAAGTTAGTAATGTCATGTACACTGTTAGAAAATAAAGCACAGAGTTTTGTACCTTGTGTTGCTGGGGGTTGTAAATTGTAAAACACTAACAAAAAGACTAGATAATTTACTATTCAGAAAAAAATATAAAAACAAATAAATATTTTAGAAAAAGAGTAAATAACAGACAAAAAGCTTATTCACTTGACAACTGGAAATCAAGTAACCAATGGCATTTAAAAAGGGGTGGAAAAGACTAAGAAATCCATTACCCGATTGACTTGAATGGTCAGGATTAAACAAGGTAACAACAATTTAGAGAAACGATGAAAATGTATTTTCCCATTTTGTATTCAGTATGTGCTGGAAACTCCACTGCAAACAAACACTGTCTGTTTTTCAATGGGTTTTTTACAATGTACATGACAATCCTTTCCTTAGAAAACATTGTAGGGTCTAGATAATGTACAAATTCACTTTTAAACAACACATAGTTTTTGATGTTAAATATCTTATCTAATCAAATGTAGCATGCCCATCTCCATATGAATTCAGTGGCCATCACAACTGTCATTCATTAGTTTTTTACAGCTCCCACGACAGGCAAAATTACTTCAAAAGTAAGAGCCTGGACACATAATGAAATATAAATACTATTACCTGAATCAACAATGTGTTATATGTATAGGATGAATAACCTTTGTTTTCAAAACAAAAACAAGTGAATACTGTTGACTCTGTCCCCAGGGTCATATTGGTCACTGACCATTCAGTAAAGATACGTGCACTAAATTGAAAATATAAGCTACTTCAGGACAGTGTTCATGGGAAATGTTAAAGTGCAATAATACCAATAAATTTTAACACACACAAACAAATTTTGACCACAGATGACTCAGAAACTCCCCAAAACAGTAAAACCATTACAAAAGATTTTTGTAGGGAGCGGGGAAGCTATTAAGTTGGCTGACACACTGTATTCAGAAGTAGGGGAAGCTGGTGAATACTTTCTAAAACACTTAACATCATAAGTGCCTGCATGTAAAGTATTTGTGGTTCCCAGTGGGACTGAATCCCACTGGGAACATTAGTACCATGCTGTCCCCATTGAGCTGCACATTGCAGCAGGGGTTGACCCAGTCCCAGCCCGTTCCTGGCCATACAATCAGAAAAGTCAACTTGAGTGAGGTGAAGTTGAGTAGATGAGTTCTAGTTTGTAGAACGCAAACGTGTTTTGGTCCCAACAACGGAACCGCTCAGTGATTCTTCTCCACCGGTGAAGTATTCAAGGTGCCTCTACCTCTCCTTTTTCTCCTTTCAGAACAATTGTCTCTCTGCACAGAATGACAAATGGAAAGAGAGGAAGGAGGAAGGGGAAAAGAAGGTTAATGGAGGCAAGATTGTGAGTGTAAAGCGTTGTACAAAGAACATTTTAGGGCAATGTAGATGGGTAATTGCATCAATAGCTAATAGTATTTTTTCATTACAATTGTACAATTGTGTCTTATAGCACTGCTTATCAGCAGAGATTTTGTTCCATTTACAAATTTCCATCACTGCTGGAAGCAATGTGTTCCACCTAATGCACATTACTTCTGTGTGGTATTGCTGTATTGTAGCCTAATTTGAATCGATGGCAATATGCCATATATCATCATGCATCATTCAGACTGTCTGGTGAACATGCACTTACTCTAGCTTCCTAGCTCCCATCGCTCCTGGAAATCAACATAAAGAACGTGCCATGAGATTTTGTGCATTGCTATACAGTCGTTATTATATTGACATCTATTTTTTCTGCCCACAAACAGAACTGCAAATATGTGTAAAATGGGTATTGAGACAAACCTAATTTATGTCCTTACCTCGGGATTTGCCTTTTCTGTATTTCCAGTACAACAGCAATATTGCCAAAATAGCACTTACAACCACCCCTGCACAAATGGCTGTCACGTAAGAAACGGGAGGCTCAGGTGGAAACCAGAGTTCACCTTCAGATGAAAACAAATATATACAAAACATCAAGGTCATAAAGGATATACTGTCAAAAACATATCAAATCTATCAAATCTATCAATACTGACCTGTAAATATTTGAATAACCTATGATATTATGAAGCAAAATAATCTATCCATTATGTCTCCTGACCTACAGCATGGTTTCAGAATAATGAAGCGGTAAGAACTTATCATTTATTGAGTAATTTAGGGTTATAGTGACCTTCTGAATCATGATTGTCTCATTTAAATTTCTTTACGTAAACAAGTAAACAACTCAGTAATTACTAGTAAACTATCAAGTTAGAATTAAAATATTAAAAATATCTTCCTTAGCTTGATTTGTTGCACATTATTGTGTCCTTAATGTTAGGTTAGTGATAAATTTCAAGTTAATGAATGATGAATGGTAATTTATTTTCCTTTATTTAAGCTGGAAGTCTCATTGAGAGAGGTAGAGGGGTAATTTTCCTAGCAGAGCCTTGTAAATTAACACAATGCATTTCCCTTCTTTTTGTCAAAGAAGACCATCCCACTTTTTCATACAGGACACAGTGGTGAGTATGAAATTTAGCGCTATTGTAGCCTACACTGCATCAAGTGGTTTTAACGTGGAAGGGGCAGCATGTGAATACAGAGTGTCTCCATAATCAAAGACAGACATGATTGTAGATTGTACAATAATTTTTCTGTTAGGCATCAAAAACAGGCTTTATTGCTATACAGAAATCCCATTTTAACTTTCAGCCTGTGAGAGAGGTGTAATGACGATAATGATGATGTAAACTTGACAAGGAAGATTGGTGAGCAGATAAATTACATTTTAAAAACAATGCGTTCCCTCACATATTCCCTAAAAGTGTATCTAACAAAGGGGATCTGTGCCAAAGGCTTTCCATCGCACTTCACACACCCCTGTGAGCTAGACTGGCTCCGGCCTTCAACTTGCTCCATGGGTTCAATACTCACAGACTGTGTGCTCCTCTGAGGTGACGCCCCCCACAGAGCAGCTGAGGGACTGCAGCGGCCCGTGGGAGCAGTTGAAGTATGCAGTGCTGGAGCTGTTGAACAACTGGGAGTCCGAATCGGTCTCTTTACTGCTGTTCACCACTCCCCACCACTGGCTGGTGGCGTTCACGTTCCACGTCACATTCATGCTAGGATACCCGCCATGAGACGCGCACGTTGCCAGGCAACTAGAGCCATCACGACAGAACACTGATAGTGCCGGTGTGCTGTAGGTGGCTAAGGAAGAAAGAGAGAGATGAAAGAGCTGATTAACAAATGCAAAGTTTTTCTTGTTCTGAATATTGGCTTGATGGGATTGGACTTCTTCATTGCTAGGTTAGTCACAATGATGGTGATATATGAATGTTCACTTAATTTCTCTTCAGTTCACTTCATTTCACTTCACTTCACTTCATTTCACTTCACTTCACTTCACTTCACTTCATTTCACTTCCAATTCACTTCACTTCATTTCTCTTCACTTGAGCTTAATTGAGTTTTTAATGTCAGATTTTGTCTAACATCTGTCATAGATCCCAAGCAACTTATGGTACCGCTTGCACTTGTTATAAGTAGTGTACATGAGGCCATGAGCGAAATACCTAAACTGTGAATGTAAATGGAGCAGAAATTATTGTGGCTGAGTAAGGGCTCTGATGTCAAGTTCGTACTTCCTCAAATGCAATCTCTTACCAAACAACTCTCTGTGACTAAAGAGACTTATAGCGGTGACTATGTTTCATTCACCTCAAACAGAGAGCACGTCTCCGGTTACAATTTAACACTAGTATGTATTCAGACAGTGACACGCTATCAAGTTTTAAGATAACCATCTCTGGGTTTTCCTGTTGGCTCAGATGGCACATGCCTCATACTAATGACACCATGTGTTCAAATCCAGGGCATGGACTTTGTGCTGCGTCATCCCCTGGTCTTCCTTTCAATCACTGCAGTATATTAGCTAAACAGGCTGTAATCGCTGTGCTTGTGTATTTTCTATAGAGCTAGAGTGTGCGACACACTTTTTCTTGTTTTCTTCAGTAGATAATTCCAACCATGGTGAATGTCAAGCCCATTTCCCAAAGTGCCCTCACTCCCTTATGAAATTTCTGTTTGTTTGTTTTTTTGTGGTAACTTGTAGAGAAATTTTGTAGATGGCCTACATTTTACCGATTTTCTGAATTGTGAAATCGGTCTTGTAGCAGACAAGAAACAAGCTGTTTATTATCATTAGGTCCAACTCATTTGTGCATCTAGATTTCAAATCATAAAGCTTGCTTACTCTTACTTAGCGCCTTAATCTAATCCATTTCATAGGAACTACTAAACCTTGAGGCTGGGTGCAACCATGGAGGATGTTAACGACTGGTGAGAAATGCTCTCTAAGGCAGGATATATATTATTATCTTTAAAAAATAAACACAGAATCATACCTTTGACACTAAGATGTATGACAGTCTCAGAAACATCATTGCTGCCATCGTATTTTAAATGGCATGTATACGCCCCATTGTCTGAGACTTTTAACTGCTTCAGAGCCATAGATCTCTCGCCGGGGTTCACAAGGGTTCTGTTCGAGAATTCACGTATCCCTTTAGCATGGTAGCCATTCATGAATGTAGAGCCCTTCTGAAAGTAGAGAAAGGCCAGCGTCCTTTGTTTGTCGGAGGGGCAGAGGAAGGTCACATTCCCACCAACCTCTCCTGTGACCTGGATCTGAGCAGCAGCACCTGCAGAGGAAGGTA
Source organism: Centroberyx affinis (assembly GCF_046629955.1). Classification (NCBI taxonomy): domain Eukaryota; kingdom Metazoa; phylum Chordata; class Actinopteri; order Beryciformes; family Berycidae; genus Centroberyx; species Centroberyx affinis. The sequence goes on from NW_027278882.1 coordinate 27,646, forward strand.
GGCAGGGTGAAGGGTCAGAGGATGAGGGTTTGGGTTAATATGTTAGGGTTAAAGCATTTAGTTCTGGAAAAAAAATCATGAAATAGAGATTGTTGAAAGGGACAAATTAATGGGTTGAAAAATTAATGACAAATTAATGACTTGGTGTGCTACCAGGATCAAATGTAGGCTACTATGATATATAAATTATGAAATATAAAAAAAATATACATTTGTCACAATGGCTGGAAAAATTGCTTTACAGTGACATTTCTTTAAGTAGAAGACATATTATTTGTATGCTTGCCAGAAATGAAGCATCTACATCCTAAGAGAGTTTTCATTTGGTCCTGTTGAACTGCACATCTAAAATGCCTGCGGTAGTAACATTTATAGGCCAGCAAGTACACAATATTGGAGGTGGAATGAGCCATTGCTTCTATGGAGGTATACATGCTAAAAAGTGAAATTGTTCTGCCAAAGTGGAATATAAAAAAACACTAAGAGACTTAACAATAGGAGACAAAAAGTTGTTCACAGTATTACGGACTCAAACCGTTGTATTACATGGGCCAGATAATAAAACCAACAATGAAATCACCTAACTTCACCAAGTATGAGTAGAGCTTTGGTTTCAAATCAACATAATGTAAACAGGGTATTAAATTCAAGTATTCAATTCTGTGTGGGTGTGAAGGTCAGGACTTTACGTTTTTCTACTTTATGACGTTGTAGACTAATCTCAGTTCCTCTTCAGCCTGCTTGCCCTTTCCTTTTTTATCTGAACCTCAATACTTGTGGTGTCCCTTCCATGATTAATAGTTTCTATACACCAAAAATACCATCAAAAGTGAGCTAACAGTGAGCTTAGAGCTTTGTGCTTCTTATTGTCACCTTGAATATAATATGGATTTCACAGCAAAGGTGGCAGAAAAAGAGAATGTTTTTGATTATGGGTGTTTCATGGCCTCCATGTTCAACCATTTTACAACAACCTCAAATATAATCAACAATAGTTCACTCTTAATACTTACTGTAGGCCTACTGTACTAACTGGTTTTTGTCTTAATGATGGCATGGACATGATCTACAAGGTTTGGGCAAGATTTGATGGCCCTACAAATGTAAAATTCAATTAGGTTAGATTAGGTTTAAAATCCTGGTGGATCACTGTCTAATAACGGTGACAATGCCTCAAAGATTACCTATATTGTTTAGATTGTGTCATAACATCAACAACCACATAAAAACTTTCTATTCAGGTAAACAACAGGTTTCAATGAGCTGTTAAGATAAGATCAAGGTGAGTTTCTGACACTGATGTCACTAGTAGGAAGTAACTTCTTACCTGCGATAGATAGGGACAAGTATAACGTCAGAGTCAAAACCAGCCAAGCCAACACCTGGGAGGGGCACCTGGGGTTTCTTGGAAGACAACAGTCAAATTAGGTATTTGTTGACATGGTTACACAGGCAACCAGGGTGCACACACAGAGACATTTATAAACACATTTAGGCAGGCAGCCAAACAGGAACGCACAAACACTCTCTCTCTCTCTTATTATTATTATATTATAGGCTTCCTATTTTGTCTTCTATTAGGTATAGCTAGCTAACCCCCCCCCCCCCTCTCTCTCTCTCTCTCACACACACACACACACACTCACACACACTGACATAGTTGCTTACCTGACTTTACAGAAGCACATTAACCATTTTGAACACACACTCTTAGTTCAACCCTCAGTAAATTACATCACGACAAAAGCAATACTTTTAAACTGTCTTTTCTGCTCTCAGAGACAGTTAATAGGTTAGGTTAAAAGGTTAATTGGTTAATAGGTCTGTAGAGCCATACAGCCCCTACTGGCTGAGCATCAAATCTGCCTGAGGTTTCTCTCCTGTGTCACCCACAGTCTTTCTTTCTAATGGTGAAAGGACTGCCAACTGTCTCAAGGTTCTGTCTCCTCAAGGTTTGAGTGCTGTTTGGACTAAAGCAGGAACAAGGAATCTCAATTCTTCTCAATATCATAATCCTTTGAGATACTTTGGGTCAACTTTGATTTCAAACATTTTTAGGACAAGGACCTTAACCCAGGCAGTGTTAGTGCTGTTGAGCTATACAGGATCATAAAGTTAAAGTCTTACTTCTGAGGTTACGTCCCAAACTATGTGATACTAAGGCTCCACCTCCTTGGGAATAATGTTGTCACCTTGCAAAACTTTCAGTCAACCAATCTATAAAGGATTACTTCAGAAGTGGTATGATTTAACACTATCACAGTAGCAACCAATCAATATATAACTAAACATTCTGGGGAGAACCCAGCTGTATTGCTGTCTGCAATGTTGAAACCAGCATCTTTGAATAAAAATTCTAGACACAGAAAAATAAAAGGTAGAAAGAACTTTTCTGGTTCTTTCCTGGTAATCTTTTGTGGTTGACTTACAGTTAGACCGAGTTTTGGTTCTAGTGTTATGGTGAAATTTGTACTGACGGGGCCTGTGACTCAGAAAGCTGGAATGTTCAACAAAACTACCACTGAAATGCACAACATTGATCTCTTCTCCATAGTAACAACATGGATCATACAGACGTTTATTTCCATGACTAAATTCCTGATTGTTCTATAGCAGCCATCCTACGAGCACCACCTAATGACCCAATGACCATTTCAAAATGCTGACTTGAACAAGATTGCTCAACCTTTTCATTCTGAGTCTGCTTTTCCTGTCATGCTGTTTCACTCCCCATGACATCATCTCTTACTCTACATGAAACCAGTGCAGATGTAGGCGTGCTGGCAAGAAAAACCAAATACTTTAGGCGTGAGCCATAACATCAGTAAACAGCAGTGCCACAATCTCAAAAGCTTGATGACATAATAGCAAACGTGAGCTGTACTTACAGAAAACACAGCAGTTTACTCCTTGACACCTGTTGAAAAGATAGACAAGGTTGTCACTGTGATGGACTGGATCGAGGACATAATCATTTGATTTTCCTTACATTTCATTTCATTTCATAGCGCTTGAATCAGTGTACTCAACAGGCTGGAATCTGTTGGCATGACAAGTTCATTATAAAACAATCCTGCAGCAATGTTAAATGACTTGTGATAGCAGACAGATTGAATAAGCAACAATCATCTGTTCCTGTGTATTGGATTTAATCAGTGAGAGATTTGCTCGAAGTTAGCAGTTGGGATGATGAGCAGGTAGATTGTTGTTTCTCACATTTTCCTTAAGTCTAAACCCTAGTCATGACCTATGACCTTTAAAACAGAAAATAGTAGTTACTGCTGTTTTGCCTTTGTAGGGCTGTAACAGCCATTCCCCTTTCGCTTCCTCTCAAGCCACCCCTGATTTGAATGTAGCACTGTCTATTTGCAAAGCCAGTAGGGAAAGCTACATGTTCTCTTTTTTTATTGATATACTACCAGAATTACCTAAAAATACATTCCCTACTCCCAACCTCCCAGCTCTTGACACTGCCACCACTCGTAGAGCACTTACCATAGCACACGACCCCAGCCAACCCATGCTTCACCCTATTCCCATCTGTCTGGAGATACAGATCCCTGATCTGTAAAACAGGCACGCTTCAGCAAGAGCTTTGTGCCCTCTGCCATTACTGCCCTATATATCTATAACGGACTTATGCTCTTTGTGAATGTTTTCTTGTGACCCCCCTCTGTAGGGCTATGTTGTTTTGGTGACTGGCTCTATGTCCCCCTATGTCTCTGTATTTGCTGGATGTAGTTTTAAATTTTTTGTATGTGTACAGCCTGTGGAAACAAATTTCCTCTAAGAGGACAATAAATAATCTATTTAAATCAGCTCATACAGGAACATGTTCTCTTTTGAATTCACATACAAACAAAAATTAAAAGGAAGAGAAATTAAAAATATCTTGCGGGCCCTCCACATTCAGTGTCAGTAAGTAAGTAAATAAAGTAAGTAAAGAATAGGAAAATGATCTAATAGTCTTCCTGAAGGACAACACCCAAAGAGTTCCCACCAAACACCAGGTTGGAGGAAAGTCCCTCTATATTCCCAACAGTATGAGGGAAGGCTGTAGCATAGAGGCTGACAGTGACATCTGTCTGAGGTTATCACCAGTTTCTATGAAATGGTCTACACCTTGACTTCTTTAACTGTGATTCAGAGCACAAAATGGCGTACCTTTTCTAGTGGGTCCTCACATGATGTATTCTCACGCTGTGTGGGTGTCAGCGTGAGAATACATCTCTCCTCTGGAACACAGGCTTAAATGATTTTTAAGAACCCATGACTCATTGTGCATACAGGGAGAAGTCATGGAGACAGTCTGAGAATTAATCATTTGTCACTATGAAATAGACCGTTCCCTGGTTTCATAGACTAAGGGCCAATACTGAAAGTATCAGCTTTAAAGCATCAGTATGTTAGTTTAAATTAGTGTATCAGTGTGAAAAAAAAGTGTAAAAACTCCTTTCCTTTTAAATTTATGACACACTGAAATAAAGTGGAGTGAAGAGGCAGATGAGTGACTGACTGTTTAAACTGTTAAAAATAAAAAAGAAGAAGAAGGAGGAGACTGACCGACTGCCTAACCGACCTGGCTAGCACACCGTGGGAAAAGGAATGTTAATGCAAAAGAAGGTTTCCGGGGAAACACCATTAGTATAAGCCAAATGAGTGAAAACATAGTTTCCAGACACCAAATCTGAGGAAATCCCCAGGGGCAACATAGTAATCTAATTACTGTACATGTTGTGCTGTGTATCAGGAAAAGTGATTTCAGAGGAACAGATGTTGTCTGAGTATCATACTGTATCAAGTGCACTAACACTTTAGGTGGGGTGGTGGGTCTGCATGATTGGAGTGAGTGACCCTACGTTGACTTTAAAAACTCCACCAGTTAACACGGATGTGTTGTGGCAGCACAGCGTTGTTGTAACTAAGAGATTTGCTTAACAAAATATTACATTCATGCGTTGAAAAACCGCGCTACATGCTGGCAGTGAATATCAGCCATGCTTCTATCCATCGACTTCTACTCTTCTACTGTATTACTACTGCCATTATTTTTGTTCATTAGCCACACTATTATGCTGTGTCCATGTGCTGGTGGGAAAGTCCAACACCTGGTACTTCCAAGTTGGCTGCTAAACAGCATTGCATTCACGTGCCATTTTGTTGGAAAATCAAACCCAGAAGACAAACGGTATAAACAAATATAAACCGTTACAGAGGCTGCAGCTTTGCACGTTTGGAGATGATGTTCAGCGTCGGCAGAGGTTTGCGCTAGTTAGTTACTGTGGAGGCACTAGACTTACTTGACACCACATGTACCCCTGGATGTAGGACTTCTGGGTAAAATTAATAATTTGCAATAATGATTTAAGATCATTAAGGCAGTTTATGGAGAAAGAGCGGTTAAACTGAGACTGCATTTAGACATGCCCTCAAATTTGTTTGCTTGTCATGGGTTTCCCGATTTCATGTGGTTCAGCAAAGTTAAAACATAAGTATGGTATCAGTACTATGATTTACGCTCATTTTTTGGTGGCTATAGTTTTGACATCCCTTTTACACAATAGTGAGAGATATGTGGGAGAAAGATTTACTTGGTAATATGTCATTGTAGTTAAGGGATATACTGTTACATAGAATGATTCACATATTTTTGTGGTTAAGGTGATTAGACCCCTACATGTCCAGCTATGTGGTATACAAGGCATACGAGTCACACTGACTATTTGCAATTATTTGAGACCGTAAAAAAAACAGTGAGACTGAATTGAGCCCTCATTTAAAGTAAGCTGTGCTGCTGATCATCAAGTAAGTGGGATCTCCCTTTGCAGTCTGTGCAAGTGTCTGACTCACAAGGGGATTTGCAAGAGTAGCTGTTTACTGAAGAATGAAGAGAACAAAGGAGAGAGAATGATGTTGCACAAAGAGAGAAACAGAGGGTTAGACTGAGAGAATTGCAAAAGAGAAAACATGAGTTTTCCATGACTAAGTGTGCTATGAATTAAAGGTCTACGTGAAGAAAGTTTAAGTGGTTGCTTTCTTTAGTGACATACTGTTTTTTATCAATCTATTTATAGTTATAGTACTGATAAGACGTTAAACAAATAGGCCGTAGTTAGTGCAGATTGGGGATTCCCACATTATGTAACATGAACAATGTACTAGTCATCTGCCCTACTGTGCTCTGCTCAGTAGTGTCAAGGCAGGAAATGAAAGCATATTGTTTTGCTTTGGCAAGCAGTGACAGATACAAAACCAAATACGTACGACATTCCCATGTGCCTCAGGCAAGTTTCATGTCTTCATAATGTTGGAGCTATTTGCTGCTTACTGTTTCCCACAGTGGTTAAAGAAGAAAAGAGGTGTAAAACATTTTGCGGGGTGAAACTGTTCATTCAAGGCAAGGTGAGAGACTTGTGGCAGTGGAGGTGTATTTGGTAGGGTAATTTGGTATTGTAGGCCTACAGTACCAGCTTCACTTTCTTCAAGCCAAAACCAAAACATGAGCAGACACTTTTCTCTTTCAGTGATTTTGAGCATTCGGTTTCCACATATGGTTGGTTACTTGTGGTTACACTTGGGTACGTGTAGTGTTGCACATGCAAAATCGGGGACCCCGATCGTGCCCATACAGAACAGAAAATAATGTGACAGTTACTTTCATAATCACAAGTAAGGCTTAAAAAAATTCTGGGCCACTTCTAGAATCCCTCCAGCCATCCACAGAAAGAAACTGTTTCAATTCTGATCACTCAGCAATGATATCCTTTAAATGAAACAACCACCTATGAAGTCAACACTAACTCATTCTCATAGTGGTGATTTATAGAATTCACACATCCATGGAGCAGACACTGACACACAGTTGCAGCACACACACACTCTTGCCCAAATATTCTCTCTCTCTTCTTCCTCTGCTCATTGGTTTGTGCTCTCTATTTCTCTCTTAGACAAACACACAAGCACATGCTCAGAATCAAGCAAGTGCCTGTGCTTTTTTATTCATGAGCAGGCAGTTGCACATTGTGAGACAGCCGATTTTGCAGAGAACAAATAGACTTTGTGATAAGGATGCGCAGGCTTATCTGATGTCAGCAGCGCAGTTCACTTCACTTATAAATTTAAACCTTACATGACATTTATTTTCAGTTTTTCATCTATTCAAATAATTGCAGATAGTTGTTCAGTGGTCTGCTGCATGCCGCAGTAATAAAGTAATAAACAGCACAGGCACTTGAAACCATGCTTCTCCCCTCTTCCTGTAAAGACTGTTTACGATAGCTAAGACAGTTTCAGTTTGTCTCTCTGTCGTGTGAGTGTATGAGAGAGAATGTGTAAGCTATGTTTAAACTTGCTGTTGTAGTTCTTGCATACAGAAATAGAAATTGCATTTATGCATGAAAGACAAACAATGAATTAAAAACAATATTGTTAAGCAAATAATAACTTACATAGCCATAACAACACCATGTATCATTTTCAGTGAGACAGTGAGAGGACAAAAGAAGAAAAATTGAGCTCTACTCTTACCATCATGCGCTCTCTCTCTGTATCTCAGACTGAACTCTGAATGAAGTTTTTTAAAGTTTTTTGTTTTGTTGCGTGAGGAGGTGGAGTGGAGGTGGAGTTTTTCTTCTTGTAAAGCACGTGTAAGTACGTGTATGTGTGTGTGTGTGTGTGTGAGTCATTTGGGAGTATGGAGACGTCATACAACAGAGGTCAGAAAGAAAAACACTTCCCTGTTTTCAGCTGACATTTTGGCATGCGTTTTCTAAAGAATGGGATAGATAAGAGGGGAAGAGGCGTTTACCAGCGCAAAAACAACAGTGTTGGCTTCCGCAATATTCTTCTAGTGTGATTGCTTTTTGGCATAATTTGTTTGGAATAACTCACAGTGAATGGTATTAGAGAGAGAGAGAGAGAGAGAGAGAGAGAGAGAGAGAGAGAGAGAGAGAGAGAGAGAGAGAGAGAAGAGCTATGATACGATATAATATGATACAAATCTCTGCTGCCATTCTTTGGTTTGTTCACCACATGTGTAAATGCCTGAATTGAATTGAATTGTTGTGAAATGGCTTTTGATTACATTGTTGTTAGAATTGTTGATATTGTTGATATTGAGGTATTTACAGTTGAAGCACTGTATTCTCTTTCCTGTCATGCCAATAAAGCTGATTTGAATTTGAGAGAGAGAGCGAGAGAGAGAGAGAGAGAGAGAGAGAGAGAGAGAGAGAGAGAGACAGAGAGAGACAGAGACAGAGACAGAGACAGAGACAGAGAGGCTGTGTTGGTGTGTGTGTGTGAGAGAGTGTGTGTTGGGTTAAGAGAGGGGGATGTCATGATTATAGACAGCAGAGGGAGCAGAGAGAGCATGAAGCAATGGCTGTCCCCTCCGGCTGTGGGAACGCTCTGTGCTGGTGTCAAAGAGGAAACTACAGTTTGGAGTTAACCTAATGCAAATTTAATGAGCAGATCAATCACTACTACAGCACTTACCTTGCTGTAGAGTAAACCACAAAGAAGGGAATGTTCCCTGCTCACTTACCAGGCTATAGTGTGCAACTGTTCTAACTAGTTAGAACCTGAATGAGGAAAAAGCATAGAAATGACAGGCAGTTAGAAGTGGGCTAGCATTCAGAAAAGCTTTATTTTAAAACTTTACTCCTGATATCAATTGTGAGTATAAACATTTAGATTCTTGAAGATTATGTCTTGCTGATTTAAAAATGACCTTGTTGCAACTTGTCACACCCTACCTTAAGTCTAAAAAGGGTTTCATTTTTGCATATGTTGCATACTGGCAAGACACTTCGCAGAAAACTAAACAAGTCAGCCAATATTCACAGAAACCATATGGGAGAAGTAGTACCGAGGGGTTTCCTTAATCACTGAGAAAAACCCTTGGTTTCCACTCTGGATTAGATTTTCCTGACACCTGGTGAGTCTTAAAATATTATTTATTTGAGAAGAAGATCTATTCTTCATATTCATAACTTAAAAAAAAAAAAAAAAAAAAACATCAACTTGCCCTTGCTACCATAATGAGTCTGTTTCCAAGCTTTGCTTTCTCATTAGTTCTTCAGTCAGTTGAAAACTTACCACACCCCTGATGGTTTTGTGTGTGTGTGTGTGTGTGTGTGTGTCTGTGTGTGTGTGTCAACCCTGGGTGTACACATGTTATTGTGGTCTTGTGGTCTCTGTGTTATAGTTACAGGTGGTGTGTTATTTTCGCAAGAATTGTTTTGGTCGTAACACATCTAAAGCTATACTTCCATCTACAGTTTCACACACTCAAACTTCCTTTCACAGGTCACTTTCACTTTGAAGCCATGCCATCCCTGTGTTGCCTATAATAACCATAAACTTTAGGGAAGAGACATGAGGAAAACCTGGGAATTTTAGAGACTTAAACTTTCTTCAGAATGTATGTATTATCTCATGTATGTACTTCTCTGGTGAAGTACAGGCATACACCTCTTACTGATGTGGAGCTACACAT
>NW_027278883.1:0-107306 GCF_046629955.1 Centroberyx affinis
CTATAGAAAATACTGTTCACCTCAGCTTTCAGATGGTAAATACTATAGAAAATACTGTTCTCCTCAGCTTTCAGATGGTAAATACTATAGAAAATACTGTTCACCTCAGCTTTCAGATGTAAATACTACAGAAAATACTGTTCACCTCAGCTGCCTGCCTAAAACTGCCTGTTTTATTCTTCCATAACCCTTTTTAATGTTTATCTTAATGCCTTTTATTGTTCCCCATGATGAAATCGGGGGATATAGATCAGTCTGCTTCTTTGTTAGTTCGTTTGTCTGTCCGTTCGTCACATTCAATATCTCAGCCACTGATTTTGACGATTTTTGTATAATGATGCATCTCACCACTGAAGGCATTTTCATTACACTGCCCAAAAGAGGGCACTACAATGACGGGTCAAAATTTTAAATGTTTAATGGCCTAACCCTAACCCTTCCACACCACATGATGTAATGACATGAAGTATGGTGAACATACAAGTACTGTCACCTTTTCCAGCTTTGCCAATTCATTCTCTATGGAGCTGTGTATCACAGACGTCAGTGTTGTCAAGTATGGCTCTATCTTAGTAGATCAGTGAACATCTGCTTTTGGACTTCATTAGGAAAATAGATGGTTTTGACTCCTGTATTTATGATATGATTAAATCTTGCAGTATTTAGATAAATAATTGCAATGTGAGTTTTTTTGTCTAGATTGTGCTGATCAAAGAAGCACAAACACACACAGAGCCTAAGAGCACTTTTCTGAGGCAACGTGCACCCACACACATGCACGCACACACACACACACAGTCCTACCAGTATTTTGAGACAGGCCAGGTCTTTGCGATGATATGCCTGTAGCCAGAGTCCGTAGTAATCTGTGGCGTAGCAGCAGAAGATCAAAGCACTGTAGTTGGAAACTGCTATCAGTGCTAATACAACCAGAGCTATCATCATCAACCTACAAGAGAGAGAGAGAGAAACAGAGGAAAAAGTGTTTGATATCAGCACTCTTGAGTTAGGGCCTTATGTGTGTACATATTGTACCTGCACGGGGTGTATAGGGTTTTCGATCAATGGCAATGACAATCAACTCAATGGCAAAATAGTAGTAGTAGTAGTAGTTGTAGTAATAGTAGTACACATACTCTCTGTCCCATAGCAGTAGCCAAATCATGTTCATCACCATGTTGGCCAGCCAGCTCCCATAGAAGCCCAGGGGCAGCAGACACAGAGCCCAGGATCTAAACAGAGAGAGGGAGAGAGTGAGAGAGCGAGAGAGAGAAATGTCAGTTACATCTGCATGTTGGTCAACTGGCTGCAGGAGACAGGACAGGACATGGGAACAAGACACACATACCCAACATAGGGATATTAATATGCACTTCCATTAGTGATATCACTACCAGTCTCTCTTTAGTGTTTGCATTGCAAAATTACAAATACAAATTTGCAGTCTGTTAACAGCAGAGCCAGCCATATATGTTACAGCTCACATAGCTCACATCAAAAACACAAAATACATATTTGCATCTGGATATAATAGGCTAATAGACTACTAGCTTAATCTCTAATAAATAGGTGGTGATATATGTTATCAGACTTGCTGTATCTACAATACACATTAGATACTATCTAAAATACTAAAAGGAGTCCTCTAAGACAATCCAATGAGCTGTATGTACATGAGTTAATAAGCAAAGTGTCTGCTAGGGCTGAATGATTTTGAAAAAATATCTAATTACTGCGATTATTTTGACAGATTTTGCAATTGTGATATGATTTGCGATATTAGAGGGAATGATCATTTTTACATCATTATTCTCATTTTCATTGAAAAATGTATTAAAATGATTACGGTGTGATTTTTGCGGGGATCTGTACCAAACAAAGATGTCTTCTTAAGTCTGTAGAATATGATGTGTAGGCCAGGACATCTCTGCAGCACCACAATATTTACTTTAAAATGGTATTTTGACACATTTCACCTTTAACAAATATTGCGCCTCCTGCGATTTGAAAATTGCAGTAGGCCATATTGCGATTTCGAGAAAATTTTGATTGTTCAGCCCTAGTGTCTGCATTCTAGAACAGAATATCTTTGTCATTGTACAAGTACAACGAGATTAAGTTTGCGACTTCCATACTCGATGCAATAAAAGAACAATAAATAGGTAAAAATAGAACAATAAATACAAGAAATATAAACTACAGCTCAGATGTGCAAAGCAGCAACAAAACCAGTACAGTACGGGAATGTAGATATAGAGTCTTCATAAAACACAAAGTGGATGAATGTATTAATCCCTGAAAACTGAGGTCTGTTGTTAGCTTACCCTCTGAATACATAGGTGGTGAGGTATATGACCATCAGGGTAAGCCAGGTATAGATGACGCCCCAGATGGAGAAGGTCCAGCCAGCAGGAGTGATGTCTGTCTCAAAGCGGCTCGACACATTGCCGGTAGAGGAGTGGAACGGACCTGGAGATAGAGAACAGAAAACATAAGCCAGAATTCAGAATTGGTCACAATTAGAGATGTACTGAATGAATGAATTACAAAAAGTATGGTGAAGCAGCTTTCTGTTCTTATGCACTAAAGATTTGGAACAAACTCCCATTACAGATAAGACAAGCAACTTCTGTTTTAAGTTTTAAGAAACAGCTCAAAACCCATTTTTATGATCTTGCTTTTAATTAATTCCACCTTTTTATTTTAACACCACTGTTATTAATTCATACTTCCTTTATTTTTCTTATACTTGTTTTCTATTTCTTATACTTGTTTTATGCTTTTTATATCTAGGATTGTTCTTTATTTTTTTCAATTTATTTTATACTTGTACTTGTTTTATGCTTTTTATATCTAGGATTGTTCTTTATTATTTTTAATTTATTTTATTATTATACCTGTTTTATATTTCTTATACTTGTTTTATGCTTTTTATATCTAGGATTGTTCTTTATTATTTTCAATTTATTTTATACTTATACTTGTTTTATGCTTTTTATATCTTAGGATTGTTTTTTTATCATTATTTACTGATTTTTTTCTTTGATCTGCATTTTATTATATGAAAGGTGCTATATAAATAAAGTTTATTATTATTATTATCATTATTATCATTATTATTATCATTATTATTACTGGAGGGTAAACCCGACAAACTCACTTTACCTGTTTTTTAGTTATGGAATAGAGTTTATCACCTTTCAAGGCTGACAAATAGATTCACAGTGTACATCACAGTAAAGCAGTATTAAACTGATGGAAATGATATGGTTATATGGTCCTAGTTTACTTTTTATTTACCACTACATCACTGGTTACAATACACTTTCCCCAGTGAAGAAAAACAAAACAGAACAGATGAGTCAGGCTCCAATTCACAGTTGGCTGACACAAATTCCTCAGACAAGGCAGTTGTGTTATGAGTTATGTGGGAAATTAATGTAGAACATATGGAACCACTACTCCAACCAAAGAACCCTTCTTTCCCAAGCTGACTTCATTCTGTTCTTTAATGACCAAATTATATGTTACAATTAAATCCTATTTGTTCTCTTCAACTAAACTCTACTCTCTGACTCAGGTCCAGTCCTGCCTGAGGTCAGTTTTTCCTTCGAGACTCCAGCTGGAACCACAGGCAGTAAACTGACCTTGGAACAGAATTCATCATCGTTGTGTAACAACAACCAATGAGGTTTTATGGGTTTTATGTAACAACATAAGCTGCCAACACTTCCTCGTTGCTTGGGAGTATCCCTTCTGTTTAAAAAAAAAAAAAAAACACGCCACGCCAAAATACTTAAAATTCTGGCAGTTATACAGTATATTACCTTGTTTGTCGGCAAAGGTGCATACCAGAACATTACTTAAGTGCTTCACTGAATTGTTAGGGGTAACTCTTCAATTCGGCACACATCCAATATACCAAAAATAACTTATTTCAATAAATTGTCGGCTTTTGGGATTGATTAGCCATCACTCCCACTATCCTCTTCAACCAAAATACACCGGGGAGGGCAGCGGTGAACGGCGTGAACCAATTGAAATGCTGCTTGATTGATCACCAACTGTATCTGCAGAAGGTCTTAGGTCAGTTGCACGAGGTGGAAACTTTAAATTCCCGTTTTTTTTAATGCAGTTTGACATGACATTCTCACCGTACAAGACAATGGGGCGTATCGGGGCTGTTAGCAACAGTTAAAATTAGAAGGAAGACTATTTTCCGAATTGAACACCGAACACAGAGTCAAAGACCATTTTAAGAAATACAATATCGTTGCCTACTGGAGAACACTGAAGCCTCTATACATTTGAAAACATGTCCGTAAACACATGGTCATGTAACTCACCTTTGCCCGCCCCAGCCAGAGCGTTGACAGCTATAACTGCCATAAAAACCACCGCACACAAGACGATGACAATAACACGAAACACATTACTCTCCCGCATTTTCTCCCAATAGTTAACGTTACGTCGTTAGCTGTATGTTTGTTGGTCAGTTGTTGAAGAGCTCCAGGAAGGCTGAGAAACAACCATAAACTGAAAAAATTTCCACGTCGATTTTGGCAGCTGTGTTATACCAAATGCTGCCTTCAAGTGTTCCTCGTAAATTTCTACTTCCTAGTTCGAAAGTTGTATAATACAGTGGTTCTCATCGGGTACCACCAGGGGTCTTTGAGGGGGTTCCAGGGGGTCCCCAGCAAACTGATGAATTATTTAACTTCAGCATTATTTAATTTACAAGAAGTTAACACAATTAGAGAATGTAGAAGAATGACTGATTTGATCGTTATCTCTCTACCTACAATAGTCATTGGATTCTGGACAAAATCATATCTAACAATAAAAATAATCTCAGATTTGGGTCTGAGAGACAAAATCTCATCAAATGGGGGTCTGTGGCCCTAATGTGGACCAAATTAGAGTCCTTGAGATGCAAAAGGTTGAGAATCACTAGTATAATAGGCTAAGTCTTGTCGCTCACCAGATGCTTTTGGTGAGACGGGTCAGTCATAACAAAATGGACATTACAACAAAAGTAGTTTTTAGTAGAGCAACTTTGACCTGGAGTGGCAAAATGCAAGAGAGAAAATGGGCATAAGGCATGTAATTGTTTATTTATTAAAAACAAAAATCGTTGAAGTTAAACAGAGTGGGGGGAAAAAATCATACAACAAAACTAGGTTGTACTAAGGTTGGACGTTTTGGTGGTAGATGAAATATGATGTAGCGACTTTGCCATACCTTAGGGCAATGGTTCTCACCCTGGGATTCGGGACTCCCCAGGACATCATGAGGGGTTTTGAGGGGTCGTGAGATGATTTATTGGATAGGGAAAACATATTTAGGCTATATCATACAAATTTATTATGTCTATTTTTTGTATTTTATTTATTTATTTTTACTTTTTATTTATATCTTTTATATCAAATTGATATGTTAAGCTTGTTGTGAAGATATTGCTTGGTTTATTTGATTGTAAATTGCTTGTTCTTATTTGGGAAACCTATCTCTTTTTGTCTATCTTTTTGTCTATCTATTTTTGTCTATCTCCTCAATACAAAATGTCCACTTTCCCATATTTACCACTTTTTTGGATCATTGTTGTGCGCTTAAATTGGAATTTAGATATTTCAGACAGCACTTGAAAGCAGCAAAAGTCCTTTCTCTTCTTCTTGTCATGAGTTTTGAGGCAGATTAGATGCATGTGAGGCGTACTGCTGCCCTCCATAGGAAATGAATAGGAATATAGACTGCTCACTGTAAAAACTGTGGCCAGCGGGGTGCCTGTCCTCTGTCTTCTGAATAAACAACTGCCCACTCAATATGTAAATAAAAATAAAAGATGTTGTTCTCAAAATGTCTTTTCATCATAGCTGTATAGGCCCATGCAAGATGCCAAATACATATAAAGACTCCAACACAAACCATGTACGAGACAACTTGGAAGGAGGTCTACTCACTGAGAGAGTCCATTTTATCCCATAAGTTTAACATAGGCTACATAACATCAATCAGTAGTCTCCCTAGTTAAATGATAATTCCGGTTATTTTCAATCTGGGCCTTACTTTCCTAGTTTTTGCCCATCATGATGATTGATTGTGTTGAAAAATGTAATCACTTCACTGTAGAGCGTCAACGCACACACACACACACACACACACACACACACACACACACACACACACAGGGCCAACTGTAATCTCCAACAGTTGAATCCAAAAAGCGACTAAAACACATCCTTTCAACACAATAACAGTCATAACTTAAATAGACAATACATTGACCAGTTCAACTGTACGGCAGCGTATTGATGTCACAGTGAAAAAAGAAAATCGTCTCAGTATCTCATTATAACAAGATTTTTCTTTTTATAACAATATATTTTAACGTTATAACGACATATTTTAATGACATACCAACATATCTCGTTATAACAAGATACCAAGAAACTTTCAAATGTTGTTATAATGAGAAAAAAGATCTATAACCTAATGAGAAAACAGCCTATGGACATAACGAGAAACGTTTCTCGTTATGAGATAAGTTGGTATGTCGTAATAACGAGAAAAGATGTCATTATAACGTGAAAATATCTTGCTATAACGAGAAAAAGATCTACTATATTTTTTTCCCACTGTGACATCAATACGCTTTCGTACAACTGCATTGAGAATCTGATGTTTATCTTCTTATAACAGAGTTCAGTCGTCTGTTAGCGGAGAGATTTTCCAAAGGCCTCTATAAGTGAAACATCTATAATCTATATGAGTTATGAAAGTTCATAGCAGTGCTGATATACAGTATAACAGCAGTTATTTCTGGTCGAGTAATTTGATTGGACAGAAGGGATTCCATGTGTGCTGATATACAGTATAATAACACTACATCCTGTGGAAAAAACAGCGGCAACCCAATGAGATATCAGTTAAGGAAAGAAAGGCAGTTTTATTTGAGGGGAGAGGCTGGATTGTTAAAAAATCTGTGATAGTTTTATTGGTTAGAATTTGTATTTATGCCTACTGGTGCACGGTGATTGCCTGATATTCAGACTGAAGAGGTAACCACTAAAAATACACTGTTTTCCAGGAAGTAAAAGCAATGGGATTTTGATATAAAAGACTTATTGATAAATACAGTAGGTGTATGTTACGGCATGCAAACAAGGTGAAGAAGTCATAAAAAGTTATATGGTGTGATCACAAAAGGGGGGTATCCTAGGAAGTGCTATTCCTACTATTTCTGGTGATTTTGGTACTTGGAGGTGTAAAGTAATCACAATAAAAAAAGCAGAATCATATTACTATGCCGTTTCCCCACAGTCACCAACTAAAAAACATGCCCCCTTGTACAAGCCAGTCAGATTTTACTCCAGATTCTACATAGACACTGGACTGTCTAAAATTGACCAATGAGCACTAACTACTCATTGGCATATTTACGCCCCAACACCTGCAAACTTCGCCCACCGTGTCCGCTACTTCTGCGACTCTTAGTAATGAGCAAGATGACAAGTAAAACAGGCAACGCCAACTGCTCTGTTTCTGGCTGCAAATCAGCCAACAAGTCCTTACATCGACTTCCCAAAGATATGGGACTTCGTTCTCAGAGGCTTCACTATTTTTAGTAACTGCATATCCTCGAAAGTCAGCCACCACTTTTTGGTATGTTCTGCACACTTTTCAACCGACAGCCTAATGAATGAGGCTCAACACATCGCCGTATTTGCAGGGAGACATTTACTCCAAACCAGGATCAGTACCAACCATCCGGGATCCAAGAGTAAGTAAGAGATCAATGCTCTTTCATGATTTGGCTTGAAACACCAGTGCCTTGCACTTCACATTGCGGCGACAAATACCTGCTCCGTGCGCCGAGCGTGGCGTGTGCTTGTCCTCGGCACCAACTGGGCTTGATTTAGAGCTGCGATTCTACAGCGTACTGCTGCAACGGTGGGAGCGTTTGCTTGACCTTCAATGTACAAAAGCCCAGTGCAGCAATTGTAGTCCTCCTTGGTTTGTTGCCAGTGTCCTCGCTTGGGGCGATTGGTTTCACATTGCTTCAGCAAGTGCTACGCGCACGCCTGAACAGGGACTTGAACCCTGGACCCTCAGATTAAAAGTCTGATGCTCTACCGTCTGAGCTACCCAGGCTCTCAGTGCCTCTCCAGAGTGTCCTTGATCGTACAATTCAACTGCCAAGGTCATTGTTGCATGAAGGAATAGCAGAAAAATCACGCCCAAGTTTGTGCAGCGAAATGTGCTGCAACCAATCATTCTGCCATCTTCCGTAGGGCGGGATAGGAAAAGGGCGCCGGTTTTGTATGCAGACACATCTGTGTTGGTTACTTTGCTTTTGCATTCCAGTCTTTCAAACCGAGAACCTTGCTTTGCTGTGCCACCATATTTGCAACCTAACGCCTGTTGAAAAGGCCCATTGACGGACAGTTTTCAATGAACGCAAATTATAAGTGAATGCCAGCCACTGATTTAAGAATTGTGTGGAACGCTAACATGAAGCTAGGTCCTGCCCTGTCAAAGGGTGCAGCCCGTTTGAGTGTTGCGAATCAAAGCGCCAATGGAGAAGGGAGTTATCTCAAACACTTAAACGCTGTCCTCCAGTGCGAGACGGAGCCCTATGCATGCTTGCGTTCTCCTAAAAGGGTATTTCTTTGTAAATGTGCGCCGTGTTTTGGGAAATCACGCGCCAGAAAATCACGGGATTAAAACGTTTGCCGCGCCAGCTGTTACGGACATTGGGAAATACATGGCAACCAAAAGGGACGATGTTACACAAGTGACCTCCGCACTTGCCGAAACCCGGGATCGAATCAGGGACCTTTAGATCTTCAGTCTAACACTCTCCCAACTGAGCTATTTCGGCTTGTCGTCAGAGAGCCATCCCATGCACCGCCAGGGACCGCAACCGGCATGTGAAAGGATCACTGGGCGCGCTTGCAGGGACATGTATCTTCCAATGCACTTTGCATATGTTAATTAAAGACTTCTGCCTCTAAAACTGAAGAGCTCGGCCTGCTGTGCCATCACATTGGCAATATAACGGCTCTTGAAATGGTTCAGTGAGCACCGATTTTTAACGACTGCAAGTTGCCAGACACTGATTTATCAATTTGGGGTGACCCTAATAGACAGCGAGGTCCTGCCACAGGGTGAAAAGTCTCGAGGCTTCCCTATGGCTTGGCTTACAGGCCGGGGAATTAGCTCAAATGGTAGAGCGCTCGCTTAGCATGCGAGAGGTAGCGGGATCGATGCCCGCATTCTCCAAATGACCTGTCCATCCTATGACAGGGGCTTGTCTTTTGAACAAATAAGCCGTAGCCATTTGTAAAAACCCAGGATTTAAACTGGATCTTTGCATCCGGAGTTCAACGCTCTTTCATGATTTGGCTTGAAACACGAGTGCCTTGCAGTTGACACTGCGCCGACAAATACCTGCTCCGAGTACTGAGAGTGGCGTGTGCCTGTCCTCGGCACCGAATGGGCTTGATCTAGAACTGCGATTCTACAGCGTACAGCTGCAAAGGTGGGAGCGTTTGCTTGACCTTCAATGTACAAAAGCCCAGCGGAGCAATTGCAGTCCTCCTTGGCTTGTTGCCAGCGTCCTCGCTTGGGGCGATTGGTTTCACATTGCTTCAGCAAGTCTGCCCTGCAAAGGCAAAAGACCTTAACTCGCCAGAGTGTAGAACTGAGAAAAATGACTTTAAAGTTTTTTTGTTGTCCAGCCAAATGAATTGTAGGCAGATTATTGGAAATGTGGCAATTCTTTGTTTTTTTAATGAAGTTATATATCTACATAAAAATTTTGGGCTCAAACTTGACCTTTGACCCTTATTCGGAAGTTACTGTACTCTGCCTTTGCATTGTCTGCAAAATAATAAGGGGTCATGCCAAGGCAAAAGGCATTAACTTACATTTGATCGCTCACTTGGTTGGATTTAACTTCTCAGTGGACATTGTTTGCAATGGATTTTTTATCAGGTTACAAGAAAAGGTTATTTAATTGTGAATTGTTATACTGCTGAGCTTGTGTGTGTGTGATTAGGCTACTTAGGAGGTGTGTCGTGTGTCTATGCGAGCCCTAACCCACTTGCACTGTTTCCTTGGCTGTCAGTGTCGGGCTGTCACAGGCTGGCACTGACTAGCCTGCATGACACGAAAAAAGCATTCATTGCGTATGATTTACGATTACTTATAGCTGGCAAGCCATCTAGTTATTGTTTGTTCCCAATGCTTTGTTTGCATTCTGATTGCATATGGGAGCAGTTTAGTTTTGTTTGTCAAGTAGTTAGCCTAAGCTAGCTAACGCTAGCTAGCTCGCTAACAAGTAACATTAGTAAAAACAACCACTGCAACACTATTTGCTTTACACTATATTCAAGCTACTGTGTGTGTGTCAGAAATGCTTCGATGACAGATATTAATACATAGGTATAACACCGTAACTCCAGCGCGGTAAACAGTAACTTCACTTGATGTGCAGCAAAACAAAGGCAGAGCACCTTAACTCCTACCTTAACTCTGAACTGAACGGGACTGAGTGTTCCAGAGTGCAGCGAAACAAAGACAAAGAACCGTAACTGATGTTACGGGATTCTGCCTTGGCTTTTCTAGGGCTTTTGGAAGTTACAGCAAAGACAACCTACTATTTTCTACAAAAAACAACAAAATTGACAGATATTTGTCCACTTGAAAGCTGATCTTTAATGTTCCAAAAATCACAATAACTCATTTTCGACCAAAATTGAAGTCAAGGCCTTTTGCCTTTGCACAGCAGAAGTGCTACGCACACACCTGAACAGGGACTTGAACCCTGGACCCTCAGATTAAAAGTCTGATGCTCTACTGTTTGAGCTACCCAGGGTCTCAGTGCCTCTCCAGAGTGTCCTTTTTTGTTCCTACAATTCAACTGCCAAGGTCATTGTTGCGTGAAGGAATAGCAGAAAAATCACGCCCACGTTTACACTGGCTACCAGTCACTCAGAGAATTGATTTCAAAATCTTGCTGCTTGTCTACAAATCACTCTGTGGCTCTGGGCCCAAATACATCTCTGACTCAGATTTAAATTTCAATTGCCACATCAAATCGGTAACTTCGTCAGCTTACTACCATCTAAAAAATATTGCAAGAGTCAGAGGACTAATGTCCAAACAAGACCTAGAAAGGCTAACCCACGCCTTTATTTCCAGTAGATTGGATTACTGCAATGGCCTGTTCACAGGGCTTTCAAAAAAAGCTCTTCAGCAACTCCAATTTATTCAGAACGCCGCTGCCAGGGTCCTGACGAAAACTAAGAAATATGACCACATTACACCAGTTCTAAAATCCTTACACTGGCTACCAGTCACTCAGAGAATTGATTTCAAAATCTTGCTGCTTGTCTACAAATCACTCTGTGGCTCTGGGCCCAAATACATCTCTGACATGATTGTGCCATATGAACCTTCTAGGACCCTTAGGACATCTGGGGCTGGCCTACTGGCTGTCCCAAGAGTTAGAACAAAACACGGTGAAGCAGCGTTTTGTTATCATGCAACACAGACCTGGAATAACCTCCCAGATGATATTAGACAAGCCCCGACTCTGACCACTTTTAAGTCAAAGCTAAAAACTTTCATATTTTACGCTGCCTACTCTACCCTGTAATGGCTAAAAACTTATCTTTTCAGCTTAGCTTTTAAATAACCTTAAATTTAACTCTTTCTGTTTAGGATCCCAACAGAGCTGACACGGGCAAGTACGAATTTTCATTAGTCTTGTCCAGGTAATGCTTACTTGCGCATGAGTGAACACTATATGTGGGGGGGACAGAGCTTTACCCTGTATGATTCTCATCCATCTGTAGATGGTGAGGTTTTTGACCAAGAGGAGAATCTATGATTCTCGTCTGCCTTAGGCAGTGAGATCTGACATAAATCAGATCAAGAGTAGAATCAGGAAGGACAGGGGAAAAGAAAATTACAGAAAAACATATGGGTTCACAATGTGCATCTAAAAGTGGGAGTATTTGTTGTATTTGTTGTGTTCTTTCATCTTTCTATCTCATTTGATTTGAACTGCACTAGTTTACTTTTTAAGTCTTTTATCTTTTGTATCTCTTGTCTGTACTTTTGCACTTTTTAATTGTAAATCTTTTACCTTTACTGTATTTTTATCACTCTGTAAAGCACTTTGAACTGCCACAGTGTATGAAATGTGCTATACAAATAAAGATACCTTGCCTTGCCTTGCCTTTGTATGCAGACACATCTGTGTTGGTTACTTTGCTTTTGCATTCCAGTCTTTCAAACCGAGAACCTCGCTTTGCTGTGCCACCATATTTGCAACCTAACGCCTGTTGAAAAGGCCCATTGACGGCCAGTTTTTAATGAAAACAAATTATAAGTGAATGCCAGCCACTGATTTAAGAATTGTGTGGAACGCTAACATGAAGCTAGGTCCTGCCCTGTCAAAGGGTGCGGCCCGTTTGAGTGTTGCGAATAGAAGCGGCGTTACTTTGCTTTTGCATTCCAGTCTTTCAAACCGAGAACCTCGGTTTGCTGTGCCACCCTATGCATGCCTACGTTGTCCTAAAAGGGTATTTCTTTGTAAATGTCCGCCGTGTTTTGGGAAATCACGAGGCAGAAAATCACAGGCTTAAAACGGTTGCCGCGCCAGCCGTTACGGACACTGGGAGATAGATGGCAACCAAAAGGGACCGCTTCCCGCAAGTGACCTCCTCACTTGCCGAAACCCGGGATCGAACCAGGGACCTTTAGATCTTCAGTCTAACGCTCTCCCAACTGAGCTATTTCGGCTTGTCGTCAGAGAGCCATCCCACGCACCGCCAGGGACCGCAACCGGCATGTGAAAGGATCACTGGGCGCGCTTGCAGGGACATGTATTTTCCAATGCACTTTGCATATGTCAATCAAAGACTTCTGCCTCTGAAACGGAAGAGCTCGGTCTGCTGTGCCATCACATTGGCAACATAACGGCTCTTGAAATGGTTCAATGAGCACCGATTTTTCACGACTGCAAGTTGCCAGTCAATGCCAGACACTGATTTATCAACTTGGGGTAACCCTAATAGACAGCGAGGTCCTGCCACAGGGTGAAAAGTCTCGAGGCTTCCCTATGGCTTGGCTTGCAGGCAGGGGAATTAGCTCAAATGGTAGAGCGCTCGCTTAGCATGCGAGAGGTAGCGGGATCGATGCCCGCATTCTCCAGGTGACTTGGCCTTCCTATGACAGGGGCTTGGCTTTTGAACAAAAGAGCCGTAGCCGCTTGTCAAAAGCCCGGATTTAAACTGGACCTTTGCATCCGGAGTTCAACGCTCTTTCATGGTTTGGCTTGAAACACCAGTGCCTTGCACTTGACGCTGCGCCCACAAATACCTGCTCCGAGTGCTGAGAGTGGCGCGTGCCTGTCCTCGGCATCAAATGGGCTTGATGTAGAGCTGCGGTTCCACAGCGTACCCGTGCAAAGGTGGGAGCGTAAGCTTGACCTTCAATGTACAAAAGCCCAGCGCAGCAATTGCAGTCCTCCCTGGTTTGTTGCCAGCGTCCTGGCTTGGGGCGATTGGTTTCACATTGCTTACAGCAAGTGCTACGCGCACGCCTGAACAGGGACTTGAACCCTGGACCCTCAGATTAAAAGTCTGATGCTCTACCGTCTGAGCTACCCAGGCTCTCAGCGCCTCTCCAGAGTGTCCTTTTTTGATCCTACAATTCAACTGCCAAGGTCATTGTTGCGTGAAGGTATAGCAGAAAGATCCCGCCCACGTTTGTGCAGTGAAATGTGCTGCAACCAAGCGTTCTGCCATCTGCCGTAGGGTGGGATAGGAAAAGGGCGCCGGTTTTGTATGCATACACATCTGAGTTGTTTACTTTGCTTTTGCATTCCAGTCTTTCAAACCGAGAACCTCGGTTTGCTGTGCCACCCTATGCATGCCTACGTTGTCCTAAAAGGGTATTTCTTTGTAAATGTCCGCCGTGTTTTGGGAAATCACGAGGCAGAAAATCACAGGCTTAAAACGGTTGCCGCGCCAGCCGTTACGGACACTGGGAGATAGATGGCAACCAAAAGGGACCGCTTCCCGCAAGTGACCTCCTCACTTGCCGAAACCCGGGATCGAACCAGGGACCTTTAGATCTTCAGTCTAACGCTCTCCCAACTGAGCTATTTCGGCTTGTCGTCAGAGAGCCATCCCACGCACCGCCAGGGACCGCAACCGGCATGTGAAAGGATCACTGGGCGCGCTTGCAGGGACATGTATTTTCCAATGCACTTTGCATATGTCAATCAAAGACTTCTGCCTCTGAAACGGAAGAGCTCGGTCTGCTGTGCCATCACATTGGCAACATAACGGCTCTTGAAATGGTTCAATGAGCACC
Organism: Centroberyx affinis; assembly: GCF_046629955.1. NCBI lineage: Eukaryota > Metazoa > Chordata > Actinopteri > Beryciformes > Berycidae > Centroberyx > Centroberyx affinis. Next base: position 14,392 of record NW_027278883.1, read on the forward strand.
GATTTTTCACGACTGCAAGTTGCCAGTCAATGCCAGACACTGATTTATCAACTTGGGGTAACCCTAATAGACAGCGAGGTCCTGCCACAGGGTGAAAAGTCTCGAGGCTTCCCTATGGCTTGGCTTGCAGGCAGGGGAATTAGCTCAAATGGTAGAGCGCTCGCTTAGCATGCGAGAGGTAGCGGGATCGATGCCCGCATTCTCCAGGTGACTTGGCCTTCCTATGACAGGGGCTTGGCTTTTGAACAAAAGAGCCGTAGCCGCTTGTCAAAAGCCCGGATTTAAACTGGACCTTTGCATCCGGAGTTCAACGCTCTTTCATGGTTTGGCTTGAAACACCAGTGCCTTGCACTTGACGCTGCGCCCACAAATACCTGCTCCGAGTGCTGAGAGTGGCGCGTGCCTGTCCTCGGCATCAAATGGGCTTGATGTAGAGCTGCGGTTCCACAGCGTACCCGTGCAAAGGTGGGAGCGTAAGCTTGACCTTCAATGTACAAAAGCCCAGCGCAGCAATTGCAGTCCTCCCTGGTTTGTTGCCAGCGTCCTGGCTTGGGGCGATTGGTTTCACGTTGCTTACAGCAAGTGCTACGCGCACGCCTGAACAGGGACTTGAACCCTGGACCCTCAGATTAAAAGTCTGATGCTCTACCGTCTGAGCTACCCAGGCTCTGAGCACCCCTCCAGAGTGTCCTTTTTTGATCCTACAATTCAACTGCCAAGGTCATTGTTGCGTGAAGGTATAGCAGAAAAATCCCGCCCACGTTTGTGCAGTGAAATGTGCTGCAACCAAGCGTTCTGCCATCTGCCGTAGGGTGGGATAGGAAAAGGGCGCCGGTTTTGTATGCATACACATCTGAGTTGGTTACTTTGCTTTTGCATTCCAGTCTTTCAAACCGAGAACCTCGGTTTGCTGTGCCACCCTATGCATGCCTACGTTGTCCTAAAAGGGTATTTCTTTGTAAATGTCCGCCGTGTTTTGGGAAATCACGAGGCAGAAAATCACAGGCTTAAAACGGTTGCCGCGCCAGCCGTTACGGACACTGGGAGATAGATGGCAACCAAAAGGGACCGCTTCCCGCAAGTGACCTCCTCACTTGCCGAAACCCGGGATCGAACCAGGGACCTTTAGATCTTCAGTCTAACGCTCTCCCAACTGAGCTATTTCGGCTTGTCGTCAGAGAGCCATCCCACGCACCGCCAGGGACCGCAACCGGCATGTGAAAGGATCACTGGGCGCGCTTGCAGGGACATGTATTTTCCAATGCACTTTGCATATGTCAATCAAAGACTTCTGCCTCTGAAACGGAAGAGCTCGGTCTGCTGTGCCATCACATTGGCAACATAACGGCTCTTGAAATGGTTCAATGAGCACCGATTTTTCACGACTGCAAGTTGCCAGTCAATGCCAGACACTGATTTATCAACTTGGGGTAACCCTAATAGACAGCGAGGTCCTGCCACAGGGTGAAAAGTCTCGAGGCTTCCCTATGGCTTGGCTTGCAGGCAGGGGAATTAGCTCAAATGGTAGAGCGCTCGCTTAGCATGCGAGAGGTAGCGGGATCGATGCCCGCATTCTCCAGGTGACTTGGCCTTCCTATGACAGGGGCTTGGCTTTTGAACAAAAGAGCCGTAGCCGCTTGTCAAAAGCCCGGATTTAAACTGGACCTTTGCATCCGGAGTTCAACGCTCTTTCATGGTTTGGCTTGAAACACCAGTGCCTTGCACTTGACGCTGCGCCCACAAATACCTGCTCCGAGTGCTGAGAGTGGCGCGTGCCTGTCCTCGGCATCAAATGGGCTTGATGTAGAGCTGCGGTTCCACAGCGTACCCGTGCAAAGGTGGGAGCGTAAGCTTGACCTTCAATGTACAAAAGCCCAGCGCAGCAATTGCAGTCCTCCCTGGTTTGTTGCCAGCGTCCTGGCTTGGGGCGATTGGTTTCACATTGCTTACAGCAAGTGCTACGCGCACGCCTGAACAGGGACTTGAACCCTGGACCCTCAGATTAAAAGTCTGATGCTCTACCGTCTGAGCTACCCAGGCTCTCAGCGCCTCTCCAGAGTGTCCTTTTTTGATCCTACAATTCAACTGCCAAGGTCATTGTTGCGTGAAGGTATAGCAGAAAGATCCCGCCCACGTTTGTGCAGTGAAATGTGCTGCAACCAAGCGTTCTGCCATCTGCCGTAGGGTGGGATAGGAAAAGGGCGCCGGTTTTGTATGCATACACATCTGAGTTGTTTACTTTGCTTTTGCATTCCAGTCTTTCAAACCGAGAACCTCGGTTTGCTGTGCCACCCTATGCATGCCTACGTTGTCCTAAAAGGGTATTTCTTTGTAAATGTCCGCCGTGTTTTGGGAAATCACGAGGCAGAAAATCACAGGCTTAAAACGGTTGCCGCGCCAGCCGTTACGGACACTGGGAGATAGATGGCAACCAAAAGGGACCGCTTCCCGCAAGTGACCTCCTCACTTGCCGAAACCCGGGATCGAACCAGGGACCTTTAGATCTTCAGTCTAACGCTCTCCCAACTGAGCTATTTCGGCTTGTCGTCAGAGAGCCATCCCACGCACCGCCAGGGACCGCAACCGGCATGTGAAAGGATCACTGGGCGCGCTTGCAGGGACATGTATTTTCCAATGCACTTTGCATATGTCAATCAAAGACTTCTGCCTCTGAAACGGAAGAGCTCGGTCTGCTGTGCCATCACATTGGCAACATAACGGCTCTTGAAATGGTTCAATGAGCACCGATTTTTCACGACTGCAAGTTGCCAGTCAATGCCAGACACTGATTTATCAACTTGGGGTAACCCTAATAGACAGCGAGGTCCTGCCACAGGGTGAAAAGTCTCGAGGCTTCCCTATGGCTTGGCTTGCAGGCAGGGGAATTAGCTCAAATGGTAGAGCGCTCGCTTAGCATGCGAGAGGTAGCGGGATCGATGCCCGCATTCTCCAGGTGACTTGGCCTTCCTATGACAGGGGCTTGGCTTTTGAACAAAAGAGCCGTAGCCGCTTGTCAAAAGCCCGGATTTAAACTGGACCTTTGCATCCGGAGTTCAACGCTCTTTCATGGTTTGGCTTGAAACACCAGTGCCTTGCACTTGACGCTGCGCCCACAAATACCTGCTCCGAGTGCTGAGAGTGGCGCGTGCCTGTCCTCGGCATCAAATGGGCTTGATGTAGAGCTGCGGTTCCACAGCGTACCCGTGCAAAGGTGGGAGCGTAAGCTTGACCTTCAATGTACAAAAGCCCAGCGCAGCAATTGCAGTCCTCCCTGGTTTGTTGCCAGCGTCCTGGCTTGGGGCGATTGGTTTCACGTTGCTTACAGCAAGTGCTACGCGCACGCCTGAACAGGGACTTGAACCCTGGACCCTCAGATTAAAAGTCTGATGCTCTACCGTCTGAGCTACCCAGGCTCTGAGCACCCCTCCAGAGTGTCCTTTTTTGATCCTACAATTCAACTGCCAAGGTCATTGTTGCGTGAAGGTATAGCAGAAAAATCCCGCCCACGTTTGTGCAGTGAAATGTGCTGCAACCAAGCGTTCTGCCATCTGCCGTAGGGTGGGATAGGAAAAGGGCGCCGGTTTTGTATGCATACACATCTGAGTCGGTTACTTTGCTTTTGCATTCCAGTCTTTCAAACCGAGAACCTCGGTTTGCTGTGCCACCCTATGCATGCCTACGTTGTCCTAAAAGGGTATTTCTTTGTAAATGTCCGCCGTGTTTTGGGAAATCACGAGGCAGAAAATCACAGGCTTAAAACGGTTGCCGCGCCAGCCGTTACGGACACTGGGAGATAGATGGCAACCAAAAGGGACCGCTTCCCGCAAGTGACCTCCTCACTTGCCGAAACCCGGGATCGAACCAGGGACCTTTAGATCTTCAGTCTAACGCTCTCCCAACTGAGCTATTTCGGCTTGTCGTCAGAGAGCCATCCCACGCACCGCCAGGGACCGCAACCGGCATGTGAAAGGATCACTGGGCGCGCTTGCAGGGACATGTATTTTCCAATGCACTTTGCATATGTCAATCAAAGACTTCTGCCTCTGAAACGGAAGAGCTCGGTCTGCTGTGCCATCACATTGGCAACATAACGGCTCTTGAAATGGTTCAATGAGCACCGATTTTTCACGACTGCAAGTTGCCAGTCAATGCCAGACACTGATTTATCAACTTGGGGTAACCCTAATAGACAGCGAGGTCCTGCCACAGGGTGAAAAGTCTCGAGGCTTCCCTATGGCTTGGCTTGCAGGCAGGGGAATTAGCTCAAATGGTAGAGCGCTCGCTTAGCATGCGAGAGGTAGCGGGATCGATGCCCGCATTCTCCAGGTGACTTGGCCTTCCTATGACAGGGGCTTGGCTTTTGAACAAAAGAGCCGTAGCCGCTTGTCAAAAGCCCGGATTTAAACTGGACCTTTGCATCCGGAGTTCAACGCTCTTTCATGGTTTGGCTTGAAACACCAGTGCCTTGCACTTGACGCTGCGCCCACAAATACCTGCTCCGAGTGCTGAGAGTGGCGCGTGCCTGTCCTCGGCATCAAATGGGCTTGATGTAGAGCTGCGGTTCCACAGCGTACCCGTGCAAAGGTGGGAGCGTAAGCTTGACCTTCAATGTACAAAAGCCCAGCGCAGCAATTGCAGTCCTCCCTGGTTTGTTGCCAGCGTCCTGGCTTGGGGCGATTGGTTTCACGTTGCTTACAGCAAGTGCTACGCGCACGCCTGAACAGGGACTTGAACCCTGGACCCTCAGATTAAAAGTCTGATGCTCTACCGTCTGAGCTACCCAGGCTCTGAGCACCCCTCCAGAGTGTCCTTTTTTGATCCTACAATTCAACTGCCAAGGTCATTGTTGCGTGAAGGTATAGCAGAAAAATCCCGCCCACGTTTGTGCAGTGAAATGTGCTGCAACCAAGCGTTCTGCCATCTGCCGTAGGGTGGGATAGGAAAAGGGCGCCGGTTTTGTATGCATACACATCTGAGTCGGTTACTTTGCTTTTGCATTCCAGTCTTTCAAACCGAGAACCTCGGTTTGCTGTGCCACCCTATGCATGCCTACGTTGTCCTAAAAGGGTATTTCTTTGTAAATGTCCGCCGTGTTTTGGGAAATCACGAGGCAGAAAATCACAGGCTTAAAACGGTTGCCGCGCCAGCCGTTACGGACACTGGGAGATAGATGGCAACCAAAAGGGACCGCTTCCCGCAAGTGACCTCCTCACTTGCCGAAACCCGGGATCGAACCAGGGACCTTTAGATCTTCAGTCTAACGCTCTCCCAACTGAGCTATTTCGGCTTGTCGTCAGAGAGCCATCCCACGCACCGCCAGGGACCGCAACCGGCATGTGAAAGGATCACTGGGCGCGCTTGCAGGGACATGTATTTTCCAATGCACTTTGCATATGTCAATCAAAGACTTCTGCCTCTGAAACGGAAGAGCTCGGTCTGCTGTGCCATCACATTGGCAACATAACGGCTCTTGAAATGGTTCAATGAGCACCGATTTTTCACGACTGCAAGTTGCCAGTCAATGCCAGACACTGATTTATCAACTTGGGGTAACCCTAATAGACAGCGAGGTCCTGCCACAGGGTGAAAAGTCTCGAGGCTTCCCTATGGCTTGGCTTGCAGGCAGGGGAATTAGCTCAAATGGTAGAGCGCTCGCTTAGCATGCGAGAGGTAGCGGGATCGATGCCCGCATTCTCCAGGTGACTTGGCCTTCCTATGACAGGGGCTTGGCTTTTGAACAAAAGAGCCGTAGCCGCTTGTCAAAAGCCCGGATTTAAACTGGACCTTTGCATCCGGAGTTCAACGCTCTTTCATGGTTTGGCTTGAAACACCAGTGCCTTGCACTTGACGCTGCGCCCACAAATACCTGCTCCGAGTGCTGAGAGTGGCGCGTGCCTGTCCTCGGCATCAAATGGGCTTGATGTAGAGCTGCGGTTCCACAGCGTACCCGTGCAAAGGTGGGAGCGTAAGCTTGACCTTCAATGTACAAAAGCCCAGCGCAGCAATTGCAGTCCTCCCTGGTTTGTTGCCAGCGTCCTGGCTTGGGGCGATTGGTTTCACGTTGCTTACAGCAAGTGCTACGCGCACGCCTGAACAGGGACTTGAACCCTGGACCCTCAGATTAAAAGTCTGATGCTCTACCGTCTGAGCTACCCAGGCTCTGAGCACCCCTCCAGAGTGTCCTTTTTTGATCCTACAATTCAACTGCCAAGGTCATTGTTGCGTGAAGGTATAGCAGAAAAATCCCGCCCACGTTTGTGCAGTGAAATGTGCTGCAACCAAGCGTTCTGCCATCTGCCGTAGGGTGGGATAGGAAAAGGGCGCCGGTTTTGTATGCATACACATCTGAGTTGGTTACTTTGCTTTTGCATTCCAGTCTTTCAAACCGAGAACCTCGGTTTGCTGTGCCACCCTATGCATGCCTACGTTGTCCTAAAAGGGTATTTCTTTGTAAATGTCCGCCGTGTTTTGGGAAATCACGAGGCAGAAAATCACAGGCTTAAAACGGTTGCCGCGCCAGCCGTTACGGACACTGGGAGATAGATGGCAACCAAAAGGGACCGCTTCCCGCAAGTGACCTCCTCACTTGCCGAAACCCGGGATCGAACCAGGGACCTTTAGATCTTCAGTCTAACGCTCTCCCAACTGAGCTATTTCGGCTTGTCGTCAGAGAGCCATCCCACGCACCGCCAGGGACCGCAACCGGCATGTGAAAGGATCACTGGGCGCGCTTGCAGGGACATGTATTTTCCAATGCACTTTGCATATGTCAATCAAAGACTTCTGCCTCTGAAACGGAAGAGCTCGGTCTGCTGTGCCATCACATTGGCAACATAACGGCTCTTGAAATGGTTCAATGAGCACCGATTTTTCACGACTGCAAGTTGCCAGTCAATGCCAGACACTGATTTATCAACTTGGGGTAACCCTAATAGACAGCGAGGTCCTGCCACAGGGTGAAAAGTCTCGAGGCTTCCCTATGGCTTGGCTTGCAGGCAGGGGAATTAGCTCAAATGGTAGAGCGCTCGCTTAGCATGCGAGAGGTAGCGGGATCGATGCCCGCATTCTCCAGGTGACTTGGCCTTCCTATGACAGGGGCTTGGCTTTTGAACAAAAGAGCCGTAGCCGCTTGTCAAAAGCCCGGATTTAAACTGGACCTTTGCATCCGGAGTTCAACGCTCTTTCATGGTTTGGCTTGAAACACCAGTGCCTTGCACTTGACGCTGCGCCCACAAATACCTGCTCCGAGTGCTGAGAGTGGCGCGTGCCTGTCCTCGGCATCAAATGGGCTTGATGTAGAGCTGCGGTTCCACAGCGTACCCGTGCAAAGGTGGGAGCGTAAGCTTGACCTTCAATGTACAAAAGCCCAGCGCAGCAATTGCAGTCCTCCCTGGTTTGTTGCCAGCGTCCTGGCTTGGGGCGATTGGTTTCACATTGCTTACAGCAAGTGCTACGCGCACGCCTGAACAGGGACTTGAACCCTGGACCCTCAGATTAAAAGTCTGATGCTCTACCGTCTGAGCTACCCAGGCTCTCAGCGCCTCTCCAGAGTGTCCTTTTTTGATCCTACAATTCAACTGCCAAGGTCATTGTTGCGTGAAGGTATAGCAGAAAGATCCCGCCCACGTTTGTGCAGTGAAATGTGCTGCAACCAAGCGTTCTGCCATCTGCCGTAGGGTGGGATAGGAAAAGGGCGCCGGTTTTGTATGCATACACATCTGAGTTGTTTACTTTGCTTTTGCATTCCAGTCTTTCAAACCGAGAACCTCGGTTTGCTGTGCCACCCTATGCATGCCTACGTTGTCCTAAAAGGGTATTTCTTTGTAAATGTCCGCCGTGTTTTGGGAAATCACGAGGCAGAAAATCACAGGCTTAAAACGGTTGCCGCGCCAGCCGTTACGGACACTGGGAGATAGATGGCAACCAAAAGGGACCGCTTCCCGCAAGTGACCTCCTCACTTGCCGAAACCCGGGATCGAACCAGGGACCTTTAGATCTTCAGTCTAACGCTCTCCCAACTGAGCTATTTCGGCTTGTCGTCAGAGAGCCATCCCACGCACCGCCAGGGACCGCAACCGGCATGTGAAAGGATCACTGGGCGCGCTTGCAGGGACATGTATTTTCCAATGCACTTTGCATATGTCAATCAAAGACTTCTGCCTCTGAAACGGAAGAGCTCGGTCTGCTGTGCCATCACATTGGCAACATAACGGCTCTTGAAATGGTTCAATGAGCACCGATTTTTCACGACTGCAAGTTGCCAGTCAATGCCAGACACTGATTTATCAACTTGGGGTAACCCTAATAGACAGCGAGGTCCTGCCACAGGGTGAAAAGTCTCGAGGCTTCCCTATGGCTTGGCTTGCAGGCAGGGGAATTAGCTCAAATGGTAGAGCGCTCGCTTAGCATGCGAGAGGTAGCGGGATCGATGCCCGCATTCTCCAGGTGACTTGGCCTTCCTATGACAGGGGCTTGGCTTTTGAACAAAAGAGCCGTAGCCGCTTGTCAAAAGCCCGGATTTAAACTGGACCTTTGCATCCGGAGTTCAACGCTCTTTCATGGTTTGGCTTGAAACACCAGTGCCTTGCACTTGACGCTGCGCCCACAAATACCTGCTCCGAGTGCTGAGAGTGGCGCGTGCCTGTCCTCGGCATCAAATGGGCTTGATGTAGAGCTGCGGTTCCACAGCGTACCCGTGCAAAGGTGGGAGCGTAAGCTTGACCTTCAATGTACAAAAGCCCAGCGCAGCAATTGCAGTCCTCCCTGGTTTGTTGCCAGCGTCCTGGCTTGGGGCGATTGGTTTCACGTTGCTTACAGCAAGTGCTACGCGCACGCCTGAACAGGGACTTGAACCCTGGACCCTCAGATTAAAAGTCTGATGCTCTACCGTCTGAGCTACCCAGGCTCTGAGCACCCCTCCAGAGTGTCCTTTTTTGATCCTACAATTCAACTGCCAAGGTCATTGTTGCGTGAAGGTATAGCAGAAAAATCCCGCCCACGTTTGTGCAGTGAAATGTGCTGCAACCAAGCGTTCTGCCATCTGCCGTAGGGTGGGATAGGAAAAGGGCGCCGGTTTTGTATGCATACACATCTGAGTCGGTTACTTTGCTTTTGCATTCCAGTCTTTCAAACCGAGAACCTCGGTTTGCTGTGCCACCCTATGCATGCCTACGTTGTCCTAAAAGGGTATTTCTTTGTAAATGTCCGCCGTGTTTTGGGAAATCACGAGGCAGAAAATCACAGGCTTAAAACGGTTGCCGCGCCAGCCGTTACGGACACTGGGAGATAGATGGCAACCAAAAGGGACCGCTTCCCGCAAGTGACCTCCTCACTTGCCGAAACCCGGGATCGAACCAGGGACCTTTAGATCTTCAGTCTAACGCTCTCCCAACTGAGCTATTTCGGCTTGTCGTCAGAGAGCCATCCCACGCACCGCCAGGGACCGCAACCGGCATGTGAAAGGATCACTGGGCGCGCTTGCAGGGACATGTATTTTCCAATGCACTTTGCATATGTCAATCAAAGACTTCTGCCTCTGAAACGGAAGAGCTCGGTCTGCTGTGCCATCACATTGGCAACATAACGGCTCTTGAAATGGTTCAATGAGCACCGATTTTTCACGACTGCAAGTTGCCAGTCAATGCCAGACACTGATTTATCAACTTGGGGTAACCCTAATAGACAGCGAGGTCCTGCCACAGGGTGAAAAGTCTCGAGGCTTCCCTATGGCTTGGCTTGCAGGCAGGGGAATTAGCTCAAATGGTAGAGCGCTCGCTTAGCATGCGAGAGGTAGCGGGATCGATGCCCGCATTCTCCAGGTGACTTGGCCTTCCTATGACAGGGGCTTGGCTTTTGAACAAAAGAGCCGTAGCCGCTTGTCAAAAGCCCGGATTTAAACTGGACCTTTGCATCCGGAGTTCAACGCTCTTTCATGGTTTGGCTTGAAACACCAGTGCCTTGCACTTGACGCTGCGCCCACAAATACCTGCTCCGAGTGCTGAGAGTGGCGCGTGCCTGTCCTCGGCATCAAATGGGCTTGATGTAGAGCTGCGGTTCCACAGCGTACCCGTGCAAAGGTGGGAGCGTAAGCTTGACCTTCAATGTACAAAAGCCCAGCGCAGCAATTGCAGTCCTCCCTGGTTTGTTGCCAGCGTCCTGGCTTGGGGCGATTGGTTTCACGTTGCTTACAGCAAGTGCTACGCGCACGCCTGAACAGGGACTTGAACCCTGGACCCTCAGATTAAAAGTCTGATGCTCTACCGTCTGAGCTACCCAGGCTCTGAGCACCCCTCCAGAGTGTCCTTTTTTGATCCTACAATTCAACTGCCAAGGTCATTGTTGCGTGAAGGTATAGCAGAAAAATCCCGCCCACGTTTGTGCAGTGAAATGTGCTGCAACCAAGCGTTCTGCCATCTGCCGTAGGGTGGGATAGGAAAAGGGCGCCGGTTTTGTATGCATACACATCTGAGTCGGTTACTTTGCTTTTGCATTCCAGTCTTTCAAACCGAGAACCTCGGTTTGCTGTGCCACCCTATGCATGCCTACGTTGTCCTAAAAGGGTATTTCTTTGTAAATGTCCGCCGTGTTTTGGGAAATCACGAGGCAGAAAATCACAGGCTTAAAACGGTTGCCGCGCCAGCCGTTACGGACACTGGGAGATAGATGGCAACCAAAAGGGACCGCTTCCCGCAAGTGACCTCCTCACTTGCCGAAACCCGGGATCGAACCAGGGACCTTTAGATCTTCAGTCTAACGCTCTCCCAACTGAGCTATTTCGGCTTGTCGTCAGAGAGCCATCCCACGCACCGCCAGGGACCGCAACCGGCATGTGAAAGGATCACTGGGCGCGCTTGCAGGGACATGTATTTTCCAATGCACTTTGCATATGTCAATCAAAGACTTCTGCCTCTGAAACGGAAGAGCTCGGTCTGCTGTGCCATCACATTGGCAACATAACGGCTCTTGAAATGGTTCAATGAGCACCGATTTTTCACGACTGCAAGTTGCCAGTCAATGCCAGACACTGATTTATCAACTTGGGGTAACCCTAATAGACAGCGAGGTCCTGCCACAGGGTGAAAAGTCTCGAGGCTTCCCTATGGCTTGGCTTGCAGGCAGGGGAATTAGCTCAAATGGTAGAGCGCTCGCTTAGCATGCGAGAGGTAGCGGGATCGATGCCCGCATTCTCCAGGTGACTTGGCCTTCCTATGACAGGGGCTTGGCTTTTGAACAAAAGAGCCGTAGCCGCTTGTCAAAAGCCCGGATTTAAACTGGACCTTTGCATCCGGAGTTCAACGCTCTTTCATGGTTTGGCTTGAAACACCAGTGCCTTGCACTTGACGCTGCGCCCACAAATACCTGCTCCGAGTGCTGAGAGTGGCGCGTGCCTGTCCTCGGCATCAAATGGGCTTGATGTAGAGCTGCGGTTCCACAGCGTACCCGTGCAAAGGTGGGAGCGTAAGCTTGACCTTCAATGTACAAAAGCCCAGCGCAGCAATTGCAGTCCTCCCTGGTTTGTTGCCAGCGTCCTGGCTTGGGGCGATTGGTTTCACATTGCTTACAGCAAGTGCTACGCGCACGCCTGAACAGGGACTTGAACCCTGGACCCTCAGATTAAAAGTCTGATGCTCTACCGTCTGAGCTACCCAGGCTCTCAGCGCCTCTCCAGAGTGTCCTTTTTTGATCCTACAATTCAACTGCCAAGGTCATTGTTGCGTGAAGGTATAGCAGAAAGATCCCGCCCACGTTTGTGCAGTGAAATGTGCTGCAACCAAGCGTTCTGCCATCTGCCGTAGGGTGGGATAGGAAAAGGGCGCCGGTTTTGTATGCATACACATCTGAGTTGTTTACTTTGCTTTTGCATTCCAGTCTTTCAAACCGAGAACCTCGGTTTGCTGTGCCACCCTATGCATGCCTACGTTGTCCTAAAAGGGTATTTCTTTGTAAATGTCCGCCGTGTTTTGGGAAATCACGAGGCAGAAAATCACAGGCTTAAAACGGTTGCCGCGCCAGCCGTTACGGACACTGGGAGATAGATGGCAACCAAAAGGGACCGCTTCCCGCAAGTGACCTCCTCACTTGCCGAAACCCGGGATCGAACCAGGGACCTTTAGATCTTCAGTCTAACGCTCTCCCAACTGAGCTATTTCGGCTTGTCGTCAGAGAGCCATCCCACGCACCGCCAGGGACCGCAACCGGCATGTGAAAGGATCACTGGGCGCGCTTGCAGGGACATGTATTTTCCAATGCACTTTGCATATGTCAATCAAAGACTTCTGCCTCTGAAACGGAAGAGCTCGGTCTGCTGTGCCATCACATTGGCAACATAACGGCTCTTGAAATGGTTCAATGAGCACCGATTTTTCACGACTGCAAGTTGCCAGTCAATGCCAGACACTGATTTATCAACTTGGGGTAACCCTAATAGACAGCGAGGTCCTGCCACAGGGTGAAAAGTCTCGAGGCTTCCCTATGGCTTGGCTTGCAGGCAGGGGAATTAGCTCAAATGGTAGAGCGCTCGCTTAGCATGCGAGAGGTAGCGGGATCGATGCCCGCATTCTCCAGGTGACTTGGCCTTCCTATGACAGGGGCTTGGCTTTTGAACAAAAGAGCCGTAGCCGCTTGTCAAAAGCCCGGATTTAAACTGGACCTTTGCATCCGGAGTTCAACGCTCTTTCATGGTTTGGCTTGAAACACCAGTGCCTTGCACTTGACGCTGCGCCCACAAATACCTGCTCCGAGTGCTGAGAGTGGCGCGTGCCTGTCCTCGGCATCAAATGGGCTTGATGTAGAGCTGCGGTTCCACAGCGTACCCGTGCAAAGGTGGGAGCGTAAGCTTGACCTTCAATGTACAAAAGCCCAGCGCAGCAATTGCAGTCCTCCCTGGTTTGTTGCCAGCGTCCTGGCTTGGGGCGATTGGTTTCACGTTGCTTACAGCAAGTGCTACGCGCACGCCTGAACAGGGACTTGAACCCTGGACCCTCAGATTAAAAGTCTGATGCTCTACCGTCTGAGCTACCCAGGCTCTGAGCACCCCTCCAGAGTGTCCTTTTTTGATCCTACAATTCAACTGCCAAGGTCATTGTTGCGTGAAGGTATAGCAGAAAAATCCCGCCCACGTTTGTGCAGTGAAATGTGCTGCAACCAAGCGTTCTGCCATCTGCCGTAGGGTGGGATAGGAAAAGGGCGCCGGTTTTGTATGCATACACATCTGAGTCGGTTACTTTGCTTTTGCATTCCAGTCTTTCAAACCGAGAACCTCGGTTTGCTGTGCCACCCTATGCATGCCTACGTTGTCCTAAAAGGGTATTTCTTTGTAAATGTCCGCCGTGTTTTGGGAAATCACGAGGCAGAAAATCACAGGCTTAAAACGGTTGCCGCGCCAGCCGTTACGGACACTGGGAGATAGATGGCAACCAAAAGGGACCGCTTCCCGCAAGTGACCTCCTCACTTGCCGAAACCCGGGATCGAACCAGGGACCTTTAGATCTTCAGTCTAACGCTCTCCCAACTGAGCTATTTCGGCTTGTCGTCAGAGAGCCATCCCACGCACCGCCAGGGACCGCAACCGGCATGTGAAAGGATCACTGGGCGCGCTTGCAGGGACATGTATTTTCCAATGCACTTTGCATATGTCAATCAAAGACTTCTGCCTCTGAAACGGAAGAGCTCGGTCTGCTGTGCCATCACATTGGCAACATAACGGCTCTTGAAATGGTTCAATGAGCACCGATTTTTCACGACTGCAAGTTGCCAGTCAATGCCAGACACTGATTTATCAACTTGGGGTAACCCTAATAGACAGCGAGGTCCTGCCACAGGGTGAAAAGTCTCGAGGCTTCCCTATGGCTTGGCTTGCAGGCAGGGGAATTAGCTCAAATGGTAGAGCGCTCGCTTAGCATGCGAGAGGTAGCGGGATCGATGCCCGCATTCTCCAGGTGACTTGGCCTTCCTATGACAGGGGCTTGGCTTTTGAACAAAAGAGCCGTAGCCGCTTGTCAAAAGCCCGGATTTAAACTGGACCTTTGCATCCGGAGTTCAACGCTCTTTCATGGTTTGGCTTGAAACACCAGTGCCTTGCACTTGACGCTGCGCCCACAAATACCTGCTCCGAGTGCTGAGAGTGGCGCGTGCCTGTCCTCGGCATCAAATGGGCTTGATGTAGAGCTGCGGTTCCACAGCGTACCCGTGCAAAGGTGGGAGCGTAAGCTTGACCTTCAATGTACAAAAGCCCAGCGCAGCAATTGCAGTCCTCCCTGGTTTGTTGCCAGCGTCCTGGCTTGGGGCGATTGGTTTCACATTGCTTACAGCAAGTGCTACGCGCACGCCTGAACAGGGACTTGAACCCTGGACCCTCAGATTAAAAGTCTGATGCTCTACCGTCTGAGCTACCCAGGCTCTCAGCGCCTCTCCAGAGTGTCCTTTTTTGATCCTACAATTCAACTGCCAAGGTCATTGTTGCGTGAAGGTATAGCAGAAAGATCCCGCCCACGTTTGTGCAGTGAAATGTGCTGCAACCAAGCGTTCTGCCATCTGCCGTAGGGTGGGATAGGAAAAGGGCGCCGGTTTTGTATGCATACACATCTGAGTTGTTTACTTTGCTTTTGCATTCCAGTCTTTCAAACCGAGAACCTCGGTTTGCTGTGCCACCCTATGCATGCCTACGTTGTCCTAAAAGGGTATTTCTTTGTAAATGTCCGCCGTGTTTTGGGAAATCACGAGGCAGAAAATCACAGGCTTAAAACGGTTGCCGCGCCAGCCGTTACGGACACTGGGAGATAGATGGCAACCAAAAGGGACCGCTTCCCGCAAGTGACCTCCTCACTTGCCGAAACCCGGGATCGAACCAGGGACCTTTAGATCTTCAGTCTAACGCTCTCCCAACTGAGCTATTTCGGCTTGTCGTCAGAGAGCCATCCCACGCACCGCCAGGGACCGCAACCGGCATGTGAAAGGATCACTGGGCGCGCTTGCAGGGACATGTATTTTCCAATGCACTTTGCATATGTCAATCAAAGACTTCTGCCTCTGAAACGGAAGAGCTCGGTCTGCTGTGCCATCACATTGGCAACATAACGGCTCTTGAAATGGTTCAATGAGCACCGATTTTTCACGACTGCAAGTTGCCAGTCAATGCCAGACACTGATTTATCAACTTGGGGTAACCCTAATAGACAGCGAGGTCCTGCCACAGGGTGAAAAGTCTCGAGGCTTCCCTATGGCTTGGCTTGCAGGCAGGGGAATTAGCTCAAATGGTAGAGCGCTCGCTTAGCATGCGAGAGGTAGCGGGATCGATGCCCGCATTCTCCAGGTGACTTGGCCTTCCTATGACAGGGGCTTGGCTTTTGAACAAAAGAGCCGTAGCCGCTTGTCAAAAGCCCGGATTTAAACTGGACCTTTGCATCCGGAGTTCAACGCTCTTTCATGGTTTGGCTTGAAACACCAGTGCCTTGCACTTGACGCTGCGCCCACAAATACCTGCTCCGAGTGCTGAGAGTGGCGCGTGCCTGTCCTCGGCATCAAATGGGCTTGATGTAGAGCTGCGGTTCCACAGCGTACCCGTGCAAAGGTGGGAGCGTAAGCTTGACCTTCAATGTACAAAAGCCCAGCGCAGCAATTGCAGTCCTCCCTGGTTTGTTGCCAGCGTCCTGGCTTGGGGCGATTGGTTTCACGTTGCTTACAGCAAGTGCTACGCGCACGCCTGAACAGGGACTTGAACCCTGGACCCTCAGATTAAAAGTCTGATGCTCTACCGTCTGAGCTACCCAGGCTCTGAGCACCCCTCCAGAGTGTCCTTTTTTGATCCTACAATTCAACTGCCAAGGTCATTGTTGCGTGAAGGTATAGCAGAAAAATCCCGCCCACGTTTGTGCAGTGAAATGTGCTGCAACCAAGCGTTCTGCCATCTGCCGTAGGGTGGGATAGGAAAAGGGCGCCGGTTTTGTATGCATACACATCTGAGTCGGTTACTTTGCTTTTGCATTCCAGTCTTTCAAACCGAGAACCTCGGTTTGCTGTGCCACCCTATGCATGCCTACGTTGTCCTAAAAGGGTATTTCTTTGTAAATGTCCGCCGTGTTTTGGGAAATCACGAGGCAGAAAATCACAGGCTTAAAACGGTTGCCGCGCCAGCCGTTACGGACACTGGGAGATAGATGGCAACCAAAAGGGACCGCTTCCCGCAAGTGACCTCCTCACTTGCCGAAACCCGGGATCGAACCAGGGACCTTTAGATCTTCAGTCTAACGCTCTCCCAACTGAGCTATTTCGGCTTGTCGTCAGAGAGCCATCCCACGCACCGCCAGGGACCGCAACCGGCATGTGAAAGGATCACTGGGCGCGCTTGCAGGGACATGTATTTTCCAATGCACTTTGCATATGTCAATCAAAGACTTCTGCCTCTGAAACGGAAGAGCTCGGTCTGCTGTGCCATCACATTGGCAACATAACGGCTCTTGAAATGGTTCAATGAGCACCGATTTTTCACGACTGCAAGTTGCCAGTCAATGCCAGACACTGATTTATCAACTTGGGGTAACCCTAATAGACAGCGAGGTCCTGCCACAGGGTGAAAAGTCTCGAGGCTTCCCTATGGCTTGGCTTGCAGGCAGGGGAATTAGCTCAAATGGTAGAGCGCTCGCTTAGCATGCGAGAGGTAGCGGGATCGATGCCCGCATTCTCCAGGTGACTTGGCCTTCCTATGACAGGGGCTTGGCTTTTGAACAAAAGAGCCGTAGCCGCTTGTCAAAAGCCCGGATTTAAACTGGACCTTTGCATCCGGAGTTCAACGCTCTTTCATGGTTTGGCTTGAAACACCAGTGCCTTGCACTTGACGCTGCGCCCACAAATACCTGCTCCGAGTGCTGAGAGTGGCGCGTGCCTGTCCTCGGCATCAAATGGGCTTGATGTAGAGCTGCGGTTCCACAGCGTACCCGTGCAAAGGTGGGAGCGTAAGCTTGACCTTCAATGTACAAAAGCCCAGCGCAGCAATTGCAGTCCTCCCTGGTTTGTTGCCAGCGTCCTGGCTTGGGGCGATTGGTTTCACGTTGCTTACAGCAAGTGCTACGCGCACGCCTGAACAGGGACTTGAACCCTGGACCCTCAGATTAAAAGTCTGATGCTCTACCGTCTGAGCTACCCAGGCTCTGAGCACCCCTCCAGAGTGTCCTTTTTTGATCCTACAATTCAACTGCCAAGGTCATTGTTGCGTGAAGGTATAGCAGAAAAATCCCGCCCACGTTTGTGCAGTGAAATGTGCTGCAACCAAGCGTTCTGCCATCTGCCGTAGGGTGGGATAGGAAAAGGGCGCCGGTTTTGTATGCATACACATCTGAGTCGGTTACTTTGCTTTTGCATTCCAGTCTTTCAAACCGAGAACCTCGGTTTGCTGTGCCACCCTATGCATGCCTACGTTGTCCTAAAAGGGTATTTCTTTGTAAATGTCCGCCGTGTTTTGGGAAATCACGAGGCAGAAAATCACAGGCTTAAAACGGTTGCCGCGCCAGCCGTTACGGACACTGGGAGATAGATGGCAACCAAAAGGGACCGCTTCCCGCAAGTGACCTCCTCACTTGCCGAAACCCGGGATCGAACCAGGGACCTTTAGATCTTCAGTCTAACGCTCTCCCAACTGAGCTATTTCGGCTTGTCGTCAGAGAGCCATCCCACGCACCGCCAGGGACCGCAACCGGCATGTGAAAGGATCACTGGGCGCGCTTGCAGGGACATGTATTTTCCAATGCACTTTGCATATGTCAATCAAAGACTTCTGCCTCTGAAACGGAAGAGCTCGGTCTGCTGTGCCATCACATTGGCAACATAACGGCTCTTGAAATGGTTCAATGAGCACCGATTTTTCACGACTGCAAGTTGCCAGTCAATGCCAGACACTGATTTATCAACTTGGGGTAACCCTAATAGACAGCGAGGTCCTGCCACAGGGTGAAAAGTCTCGAGGCTTCCCTATGGCTTGGCTTGCAGGCAGGGGAATTAGCTCAAATGGTAGAGCGCTCGCTTAGCATGCGAGAGGTAGCGGGATCGATGCCCGCATTCTCCAGGTGACTTGGCCTTCCTATGACAGGGGCTTGGCTTTTGAACAAAAGAGCCGTAGCCGCTTGTCAAAAGCCCGGATTTAAACTGGACCTTTGCATCCGGAGTTCAACGCTCTTTCATGGTTTGGCTTGAAACACCAGTGCCTTGCACTTGACGCTGCGCCCACAAATACCTGCTCCGAGTGGCGCGTGCCTGTCCTCGGCATCAAATGGGCTTGATGTAGAGCTGCGGTTCCACAGCGTACCCGTGCAAAGGTGGGAGCGTAAGCTTGACCTTCAATGTACAAAAGCCCAGCGCAGCAATTGCAGTCCTCCCTGGTTTGTTGCCAGCGTCCTGGCTTGGGGCGATTGGTTTCACGTTGCTTACAGCAAGTGCTACGCGCACGCCTGAACAGGGACTTGAACCCTGGACCCTCAGATTAAAAGTCTGATGCTCTACCGTCTGAGCTACCCAGGCTCTGAGCACCCCTCCAGAGTGTCCTTTTTTGATCCTACAATTCAACTGCCAAGGTCATTGTTGCGTGAAGGTATAGCAGAAAAATCCCGCCCACGTTTGTGCAGTGAAATGTGCTGCAACCAAGCGTTCTGCCATCTGCCGTAGGGTGGGATAGGAAAAGGGCGCCGGTTTTGTATGCATACACATCTGAGTCGGTTACTTTGCTTTTGCATTCCAGTCTTTCAAACCGAGAACCTCGGTTTGCTGTGCCACCCTATGCATGCCTACGTTGTCCTAAAAGGGTATTTCTTTGTAAATGTCCGCCGTGTTTTGGGAAATCACGAGGCAGAAAATCACAGGCTTAAAACGGTTGCCGCGCCAGCCGTTACGGACACTGGGAGATAGATGGCAACCAAAAGGGACCGCTTCCCGCAAGTGACCTCCTCACTTGCCGAAACCCGGGATCGAACCAGGGACCTTTAGATCTTCAGTCTAACGCTCTCCCAACTGAGCTATTTCGGCTTGTCGTCAGAGAGCCATCCCACGCACCGCCAGGGACCGCAACCGGCATGTGAAAGGATCACTGGGCGCGCTTGCAGGGACATGTATTTTCCAATGCACTTTGCATATGTCAATCAAAGACTTCTGCCTCTGAAACGGAAGAGCTCGGTCTGCTGTGCCATCACATTGGCAACATAACGGCTCTTGAAATGGTTCAATGAGCACCGATTTTTCACGACTGCAAGTTGCCAGTCAATGCCAGACACTGATTTATCAACTTGGGGTAACCCTAATAGACAGCGAGGTCCTGCCACAGGGTGAAAAGTCTCGAGGCTTCCCTATGGCTTGGCTTGCAGGCAGGGGAATTAGCTCAAATGGTAGAGCGCTCGCTTAGCATGCGAGAGGTAGCGGGATCGATGCCCGCATTCTCCAGGTGACTTGGCCTTCCTATGACAGGGGCTTGGCTTTTGAACAAAAGAGCCGTAGCCGCTTGTCAAAAGCCCGGATTTAAACTGGACCTTTGCATCCGGAGTTCAACGCTCTTTCATGGTTTGGCTTGAAACACCAGTGCCTTGCACTTGACGCTGCGCCCACAAATACCTGCTCCGAGTGCTGAGAGTGGCGCGTGCCTGTCCTCGGCATCAAATGGGCTTGATGTAGAGCTGCGGTTCCACAGCGTACCCGTGCAAAGGTGGGAGCGTAAGCTTGACCTTCAATGTACAAAAGCCCAGCGCAGCAATTGCAGTCCTCCCTGGTTTGTTGCCAGCGTCCTGGCTTGGGGCGATTGGTTTCACGTTGCTTACAGCAAGTGCTACGCGCACGCCTGAACAGGGACTTGAACCCTGGACCCTCAGATTAAAAGTCTGATGCTCTACCGTCTGAGCTACCCAGGCTCTGAGCACCCCTCCAGAGTGTCCTTTTTTGATCCTACAATTCAACTGCCAAGGTCATTGTTGCGTGAAGGTATAGCAGAAAAATCCCGCCCACGTTTGTGCAGTGAAATGTGCTGCAACCAAGCGTTCTGCCATCTGCCGTAGGGTGGGATAGGAAAAGGGCGCCGGTTTTGTATGCATACACATCTGAGTCGGTTACTTTGCTTTTGCATTCCAGTCTTTCAAACCGAGAACCTCGGTTTGCTGTGCCACCCTATGCATGCCTACGTTGTCCTAAAAGGGTATTTCTTTGTAAATGTCCGCCGTGTTTTGGGAAATCACGAGGCAGAAAATCACAGGCTTAAAACGGTTGCCGCGCCAGCCGTTACGGACACTGGGAGATAGATGGCAACCAAAAGGGACCGCTTCCCGCAAGTGACCTCCTCACTTGCCGAAACCCGGGATCGAACCAGGGACCTTTAGATCTTCAGTCTAACGCTCTCCCAACTGAGCTATTTCGGCTTGTCGTCAGAGAGCCATCCCACGCACCGCCAGGGACCGCAACCGGCATGTGAAAGGATCACTGGGCGCGCTTGCAGGGACATGTATTTTCCAATGCACTTTGCATATGTCAATCAAAGACTTCTGCCTCTGAAACGGAAGAGCTCGGTCTGCTGTGCCATCACATTGGCAACATAACGGCTCTTGAAATGGTTCAATGAGCACCGATTTTTCACGACTGCAAGTTGCCAGTCAATGCCAGACACTGATTTATCAACTTGGGGTAACCCTAATAGACAGCGAGGTCCTGCCACAGGGTGAAAAGTCTCGAGGCTTCCCTATGGCTTGGCTTGCAGGCAGGGGAATTAGCTCAAATGGTAGAGCGCTCGCTTAGCATGCGAGAGGTAGCGGGATCGATGCCCGCATTCTCCAGGTGACTTGGCCTTCCTATGACAGGGGCTTGGCTTTTGAACAAAAGAGCCGTAGCCGCTTGTCAAAAGCCCGGATTTAAACTGGACCTTTGCATCCGGAGTTCAACGCTCTTTCATGGTTTGGCTTGAAACACCAGTGCCTTGCACTTGACGCTGCGCCCACAAATACCTGCTCCGAGTGGCGCGTGCCTGTCCTCGGCATCAAATGGGCTTGATGTAGAGCTGCGGTTCCACAGCGTACCCGTGCAAAGGTGGGAGCGTAAGCTTGACCTTCAATGTACAAAAGCCCAGCGCAGCAATTGCAGTCCTCCCTGGTTTGTTGCCAGCGTCCTGGCTTGGGGCGATTGGTTTCACGTTGCTTACAGCAAGTGCTACGCGCACGCCTGAACAGGGACTTGAACCCTGGACCCTCAGATTAAAAGTCTGATGCTCTACCGTCTGAGCTACCCAGGCTCTGAGCACCCCTCCAGAGTGTCCTTTTTTGATCCTACAATTCAACTGCCAAGGTCATTGTTGCGTGAAGGTATAGCAGAAAAATCCCGCCCACGTTTGTGCAGTGAAATGTGCTGCAACCAAGCGTTCTGCCATCTGCCGTAGGGTGGGATAGGAAAAGGGCGCCGGTTTTGTATGCATACACATCTGAGTTGGTTACTTTGCTTTTGCATTCCAGTCTTTCAAACCGAGAACCTCGGTTTGCTGTGCCACCCTATGCATGCCTACGTTGTCCTAAAAGGGTATTTCTTTGTAAATGTCCGCCGTGTTTTGGGAAATCACGAGGCAGAAAATCACAGGCTTAAAACGGTTGCCGCGCCAGCCGTTACGGACACTGGGAGATAGATGGCAACCA
The DNA here is from genome assembly GCF_046629955.1 of Centroberyx affinis. Taxonomy (NCBI): domain Eukaryota; kingdom Metazoa; phylum Chordata; class Actinopteri; order Beryciformes; family Berycidae; genus Centroberyx; species Centroberyx affinis. The sequence continues at coordinate 36,030 of NW_027278883.1, forward strand.
AAAGGGACCGCTTCCCGCAAGTGACCTCCTCACTTGCCGAAACCCGGGATCGAACCAGGGACCTTTAGATCTTCAGTCTAACGCTCTCCCAACTGAGCTATTTCGGCTTGTCGTCAGAGAGCCATCCCACGCACCGCCAGGGACCGCAACCGGCATGTGAAAGGATCACTGGGCGCGCTTGCAGGGACATGTATTTTCCAATGCACTTTGCATATGTCAATCAAAGACTTCTGCCTCTGAAACGGAAGAGCTCGGTCTGCTGTGCCATCACATTGGCAACATAACGGCTCTTGAAATGGTTCAATGAGCACCGATTTTTCACGACTGCAAGTTGCCAGTCAATGCCAGACACTGATTTATCAACTTGGGGTAACCCTAATAGACAGCGAGGTCCTGCCACAGGGTGAAAAGTCTCGAGGCTTCCCTATGGCTTGGCTTGCAGGCAGGGGAATTAGCTCAAATGGTAGAGCGCTCGCTTAGCATGCGAGAGGTAGCGGGATCGATGCCCGCATTCTCCAGGTGACTTGGCCTTCCTATGACAGGGGCTTGGCTTTTGAACAAAAGAGCCGTAGCCGCTTGTCAAAAGCCCGGATTTAAACTGGACCTTTGCATCCGGAGTTCAACGCTCTTTCATGGTTTGGCTTGAAACACCAGTGCCTTGCACTTGACGCTGCGCCCACAAATACCTGCTCCGAGTGCTGAGAGTGGCGCGTGCCTGTCCTCGGCATCAAATGGGCTTGATGTAGAGCTGCGGTTCCACAGCGTACCCGTGCAAAGGTGGGAGCGTAAGCTTGACCTTCAATGTACAAAAGCCCAGCGCAGCAATTGCAGTCCTCCCTGGTTTGTTGCCAGCGTCCTGGCTTGGGGCGATTGGTTTCACGTTGCTTACAGCAAGTGCTACGCGCACGCCTGAACAGGGACTTGAACCCTGGACCCTCAGATTAAAAGTCTGATGCTCTACCGTCTGAGCTACCCAGGCTCTGAGCACCCCTCCAGAGTGTCCTTTTTTGATCCTACAATTCAACTGCCAAGGTCATTGTTGCGTGAAGGTATAGCAGAAAAATCCCGCCCACGTTTGTGCAGTGAAATGTGCTGCAACCAAGCGTTCTGCCATCTGCCGTAGGGTGGGATAGGAAAAGGGCGCCGGTTTTGTATGCATACACATCTGAGTCGGTTACTTTGCTTTTGCATTCCAGTCTTTCAAACCGAGAACCTCGGTTTGCTGTGCCACCCTATGCATGCCTACGTTGTCCTAAAAGGGTATTTCTTTGTAAATGTCCGCCGTGTTTTGGGAAATCACGAGGCAGAAAATCACAGGCTTAAAACGGTTGCCGCGCCAGCCGTTACGGACACTGGGAGATAGATGGCAACCAAAAGGGACCGCTTCCCGCAAGTGACCTCCTCACTTGCCGAAACCCGGGATCGAACCAGGGACCTTTAGATCTTCAGTCTAACGCTCTCCCAACTGAGCTATTTCGGCTTGTCGTCAGAGAGCCATCCCACGCACCGCCAGGGACCGCAACCGGCATGTGAAAGGATCACTGGGCGCGCTTGCAGGGACATGTATTTTCCAATGCACTTTGCATATGTCAATCAAAGACTTCTGCCTCTGAAACGGAAGAGCTCGGTCTGCTGTGCCATCACATTGGCAACATAACGGCTCTTGAAATGGTTCAATGAGCACCGATTTTTCACGACTGCAAGTTGCCAGTCAATGCCAGACACTGATTTATCAACTTGGGGTAACCCTAATAGACAGCGAGGTCCTGCCACAGGGTGAAAAGTCTCGAGGCTTCCCTATGGCTTGGCTTGCAGGCAGGGGAATTAGCTCAAATGGTAGAGCGCTCGCTTAGCATGCGAGAGGTAGCGGGATCGATGCCCGCATTCTCCAGGTGACTTGGCCTTCCTATGACAGGGGCTTGGCTTTTGAACAAAAGAGCCGTAGCCGCTTGTCAAAAGCCCGGATTTAAACTGGACCTTTGCATCCGGAGTTCAACGCTCTTTCATGGTTTGGCTTGAAACACCAGTGCCTTGCACTTGACGCTGCGCCCACAAATACCTGCTCCGAGTGCTGAGAGTGGCGCGTGCCTGTCCTCGGCATCAAATGGGCTTGATGTAGAGCTGCGGTTCCACAGCGTACCCGTGCAAAGGTGGGAGCGTAAGCTTGACCTTCAATGTACAAAAGCCCAGCGCAGCAATTGCAGTCCTCCCTGGTTTGTTGCCAGCGTCCTGGCTTGGGGCGATTGGTTTCACATTGCTTACAGCAAGTGCTACGCGCACGCCTGAACAGGGACTTGAACCCTGGACCCTCAGATTAAAAGTCTGATGCTCTACCGTCTGAGCTACCCAGGCTCTCAGCGCCTCTCCAGAGTGTCCTTTTTTGATCCTACAATTCAACTGCCAAGGTCATTGTTGCGTGAAGGTATAGCAGAAAGATCCCGCCCACGTTTGTGCAGTGAAATGTGCTGCAACCAAGCGTTCTGCCATCTGCCGTAGGGTGGGATAGGAAAAGGGCGCCGGTTTTGTATGCATACACATCTGAGTTGTTTACTTTGCTTTTGCATTCCAGTCTTTCAAACCGAGAACCTCGGTTTGCTGTGCCACCCTATGCATGCCTACGTTGTCCTAAAAGGGTATTTCTTTGTAAATGTCCGCCGTGTTTTGGGAAATCACGAGGCAGAAAATCACAGGCTTAAAACGGTTGCCGCGCCAGCCGTTACGGACACTGGGAGATAGATGGCAACCAAAAGGGACCGCTTCCCGCAAGTGACCTCCTCACTTGCCGAAACCCGGGATCGAACCAGGGACCTTTAGATCTTCAGTCTAACGCTCTCCCAACTGAGCTATTTCGGCTTGTCGTCAGAGAGCCATCCCACGCACCGCCAGGGACCGCAACCGGCATGTGAAAGGATCACTGGGCGCGCTTGCAGGGACATGTATTTTCCAATGCACTTTGCATATGTCAATCAAAGACTTCTGCCTCTGAAACGGAAGAGCTCGGTCTGCTGTGCCATCACATTGGCAACATAACGGCTCTTGAAATGGTTCAATGAGCACCGATTTTTCACGACTGCAAGTTGCCAGTCAATGCCAGACACTGATTTATCAACTTGGGGTAACCCTAATAGACAGCGAGGTCCTGCCACAGGGTGAAAAGTCTCGAGGCTTCCCTATGGCTTGGCTTGCAGGCAGGGGAATTAGCTCAAATGGTAGAGCGCTCGCTTAGCATGCGAGAGGTAGCGGGATCGATGCCCGCATTCTCCAGGTGACTTGGCCTTCCTATGACAGGGGCTTGGCTTTTGAACAAAAGAGCCGTAGCCGCTTGTCAAAAGCCCGGATTTAAACTGGACCTTTGCATCCGGAGTTCAACGCTCTTTCATGGTTTGGCTTGAAACACCAGTGCCTTGCACTTGACGCTGCGCCCACAAATACCTGCTCCGAGTGCTGAGAGTGGCGCGTGCCTGTCCTCGGCATCAAATGGGCTTGATGTAGAGCTGCGGTTCCACAGCGTACCCGTGCAAAGGTGGGAGCGTAAGCTTGACCTTCAATGTACAAAAGCCCAGCGCAGCAATTGCAGTCCTCCCTGGTTTGTTGCCAGCGTCCTGGCTTGGGGCGATTGGTTTCACGTTGCTTACAGCAAGTGCTACGCGCACGCCTGAACAGGGACTTGAACCCTGGACCCTCAGATTAAAAGTCTGATGCTCTACCGTCTGAGCTACCCAGGCTCTGAGCACCCCTCCAGAGTGTCCTTTTTTGATCCTACAATTCAACTGCCAAGGTCATTGTTGCGTGAAGGTATAGCAGAAAAATCCCGCCCACGTTTGTGCAGTGAAATGTGCTGCAACCAAGCGTTCTGCCATCTGCCGTAGGGTGGGATAGGAAAAGGGCGCCGGTTTTGTATGCATACACATCTGAGTCGGTTACTTTGCTTTTGCATTCCAGTCTTTCAAACCGAGAACCTCGGTTTGCTGTGCCACCCTATGCATGCCTACGTTGTCCTAAAAGGGTATTTCTTTGTAAATGTCCGCCGTGTTTTGGGAAATCACGAGGCAGAAAATCACAGGCTTAAAACGGTTGCCGCGCCAGCCGTTACGGACACTGGGAGATAGATGGCAACCAAAAGGGACCGCTTCCCGCAAGTGACCTCCTCACTTGCCGAAACCCGGGATCGAACCAGGGACCTTTAGATCTTCAGTCTAACGCTCTCCCAACTGAGCTATTTCGGCTTGTCGTCAGAGAGCCATCCCACGCACCGCCAGGGACCGCAACCGGCATGTGAAAGGATCACTGGGCGCGCTTGCAGGGACATGTATTTTCCAATGCACTTTGCATATGTCAATCAAAGACTTCTGCCTCTGAAACGGAAGAGCTCGGTCTGCTGTGCCATCACATTGGCAACATAACGGCTCTTGAAATGGTTCAATGAGCACCGATTTTTCACGACTGCAAGTTGCCAGTCAATGCCAGACACTGATTTATCAACTTGGGGTAACCCTAATAGACAGCGAGGTCCTGCCACAGGGTGAAAAGTCTCGAGGCTTCCCTATGGCTTGGCTTGCAGGCAGGGGAATTAGCTCAAATGGTAGAGCGCTCGCTTAGCATGCGAGAGGTAGCGGGATCGATGCCCGCATTCTCCAGGTGACTTGGCCTTCCTATGACAGGGGCTTGGCTTTTGAACAAAAGAGCCGTAGCCGCTTGTCAAAAGCCCGGATTTAAACTGGACCTTTGCATCCGGAGTTCAACGCTCTTTCATGGTTTGGCTTGAAACACCAGTGCCTTGCACTTGACGCTGCGCCCACAAATACCTGCTCCGAGTGCTGAGAGTGGCGCGTGCCTGTCCTCGGCATCAAATGGGCTTGATGTAGAGCTGCGGTTCCACAGCGTACCCGTGCAAAGGTGGGAGCGTAAGCTTGACCTTCAATGTACAAAAGCCCAGCGCAGCAATTGCAGTCCTCCCTGGTTTGTTGCCAGCGTCCTGGCTTGGGGCGATTGGTTTCACGTTGCTTACAGCAAGTGCTACGCGCACGCCTGAACAGGGACTTGAACCCTGGACCCTCAGATTAAAAGTCTGATGCTCTACCGTCTGAGCTACCCAGGCTCTGAGCACCCCTCCAGAGTGTCCTTTTTTGATCCTACAATTCAACTGCCAAGGTCATTGTTGCGTGAAGGTATAGCAGAAAAATCCCGCCCACGTTTGTGCAGTGAAATGTGCTGCAACCAAGCGTTCTGCCATCTGCCGTAGGGTGGGATAGGAAAAGGGCGCCGGTTTTGTATGCATACACATCTGAGTCGGTTACTTTGCTTTTGCATTCCAGTCTTTCAAACCGAGAACCTCGGTTTGCTGTGCCACCCTATGCATGCCTACGTTGTCCTAAAAGGGTATTTCTTTGTAAATGTCCGCCGTGTTTTGGGAAATCACGAGGCAGAAAATCACAGGCTTAAAACGGTTGCCGCGCCAGCCGTTACGGACACTGGGAGATAGATGGCAACCAAAAGGGACCGCTTCCCGCAAGTGACCTCCTCACTTGCCGAAACCCGGGATCGAACCAGGGACCTTTAGATCTTCAGTCTAACGCTCTCCCAACTGAGCTATTTCGGCTTGTCGTCAGAGAGCCATCCCACGCACCGCCAGGGACCGCAACCGGCATGTGAAAGGATCACTGGGCGCGCTTGCAGGGACATGTATTTTCCAATGCACTTTGCATATGTCAATCAAAGACTTCTGCCTCTGAAACGGAAGAGCTCGGTCTGCTGTGCCATCACATTGGCAACATAACGGCTCTTGAAATGGTTCAATGAGCACCGATTTTTCACGACTGCAAGTTGCCAGTCAATGCCAGACACTGATTTATCAACTTGGGGTAACCCTAATAGACAGCGAGGTCCTGCCACAGGGTGAAAAGTCTCGAGGCTTCCCTATGGCTTGGCTTGCAGGCAGGGGAATTAGCTCAAATGGTACTTAGCATGCGAGAGGTAGCGGGATCGATGCCCGCATTCTCCAGGTGACTTGGCCTTCCTATGACAGGGGCTTGGCTTTTGAACAAAAGAGCCGTAGCCGCTTGTCAAAAGCCCGGATTTAAACTGGACCTTTGCATCCGGAGTTCAACGCTCTTTCATGGTTTGGCTTGAAACACCAGTGCCTTGCACTTGACGCTGCGCCCACAAATACCTGCTCCGAGTGCTGAGAGTGGCGCGTGCCTGTCCTCGGCATCAAATGGGCTTGATGTAGAGCTGCGGTTCCACAGCGTACCCGTGCAAAGGTGGGAGCGTAAGCTTGACCTTCAATGTACAAAAGCCCAGCGCAGCAATTGCAGTCCTCCCTGGTTTGTTGCCAGCGTCCTGGCTTGGGGCGATTGGTTTCACGTTGCTTACAGCAAGTGCTACGCGCACGCCTGAACAGGGACTTGAACCCTGGACCCTCAGATTAAAAGTCTGATGCTCTACCGTCTGAGCTACCCAGGCTCTGAGCACCCCTCCAGAGTGTCCTTTTTTGATCCTACAATTCAACTGCCAAGGTCATTGTTGCGTGAAGGTATAGCAGAAAAATCCCGCCCACGTTTGTGCAGTGAAATGTGCTGCAACCAAGCGTTCTGCCATCTGCCGTAGGGTGGGATAGGAAAAGGGCGCCGGTTTTGTATGCATACACATCTGAGTTGGTTACTTTGCTTTTGCATTCCAGTCTTTCAAACCGAGAACCTCGGTTTGCTGTGCCACCCTATGCATGCCTACGTTGTCCTAAAAGGGTATTTCTTTGTAAATGTCCGCCGTGTTTTGGGAAATCACGAGGCAGAAAATCACAGGCTTAAAACGGTTGCCGCGCCAGCCGTTACGGACACTGGGAGATAGATGGCAACCAAAAGGGACCGCTTCCCGCAAGTGACCTCCTCACTTGCCGAAACCCGGGATCGAACCAGGGACCTTTAGATCTTCAGTCTAACGCTCTCCCAACTGAGCTATTTCGGCTTGTCGTCAGAGAGCCATCCCACGCACCGCCAGGGACCGCAACCGGCATGTGAAAGGATCACTGGGCGCGCTTGCAGGGACATGTATTTTCCAATGCACTTTGCATATGTCAATCAAAGACTTCTGCCTCTGAAACGGAAGAGCTCGGTCTGCTGTGCCATCACATTGGCAACATAACGGCTCTTGAAATGGTTCAATGAGCACCGATTTTTCACGACTGCAAGTTGCCAGTCAATGCCAGACACTGATTTATCAACTTGGGGTAACCCTAATAGACAGCGAGGTCCTGCCACAGGGTGAAAAGTCTCGAGGCTTCCCTATGGCTTGGCTTGCAGGCAGGGGAATTAGCTCAAATGGTAGAGCGCTCGCTTAGCATGCGAGAGGTAGCGGGATCGATGCCCGCATTCTCCAGGTGACTTGGCCTTCCTATGACAGGGGCTTGGCTTTTGAACAAAAGAGCCGTAGCCGCTTGTCAAAAGCCCGGATTTAAACTGGACCTTTGCATCCGGAGTTCAACGCTCTTTCATGGTTTGGCTTGAAACACCAGTGCCTTGCACTTGACGCTGCGCCCACAAATACCTGCTCCGAGTGCTGAGAGTGGCGCGTGCCTGTCCTCGGCATCCAATGGGCTTGATGTAGAGCTGCGGTTCCACAGCGTACCCGTGCAAAGGTGGGAGCGTAAGCTTGACCTTCAATGTACAAAAGCCCAGCGCAGCAATTGCAGTCCTCCCTGGTTTGTTGCCAGCGTCCTGGCTTGGGGCGATTGGTTTCACGTTGCTTACAGCAAGTGCTACGCGCACGCCTGAACAGGGACTTGAACCCTGGACCCTCAGATTAAAAGTCTGATGCTCTACCGTCTGAGCTACCCAGGCTCTGAGCACCCCTCCAGAGTGTCCTTTTTTGATCCTACAATTCAACTGCCAAGGTCATTGTTGCGTGAAGGTATAGCAGAAAAATCCCGCCCACGTTTGTGCAGTGAAATGTGCTGCAACCAAGCGTTCTGCCATCTGCCGTAGGGTGGGATAGGAAAAGGGCGCCGGTTTTGTATGCATACACATCTGAGTTGGTTACTTTGCTTTTGCATTCCAGTCTTTCAAACCGAGAACCTCGGTTTGCTGTGCCACCCTATGCATGCCTACGTTGTCCTAAAAGGGTATTTCTTTGTAAATGTCCGCCGTGTTTTGGGAAATCACGAGGCAGAAAATCACAGGCTTAAAACGGTTGCCGCGCCAGCCGTTACGGACACTGGGAGATAGATGGCAACCAAAAGGGACCGCTTCCCGCAAGTGACCTCCTCACTTGCCGAAACCCGGGATCGAACCAGGGACCTTTAGATCTTCAGTCTAACGCTCTCCCAACTGAGCTATTTCGGCTTGTCGTCAGAGAGCCATCCCACGCACCGCCAGGGACCGCAACCGGCATGTGAAAGGATCACTGGGCGCGCTTGCAGGGACATGTATTTTCCAATGCACTTTGCATATGTCAATCAAAGACTTCTGCCTCTGAAACGGAAGAGCTCGGTCTGCTGTGCCATCACATTGGCAACATAACGGCTCTTGAAATGGTTCAATGAGCACCGATTTTTCACGACTGCAAGTTGCCAGTCAATGCCAGACACTGATTTATCAACTTGGGGTAACCCTAATAGACAGCGAGGTCCTGCCACAGGGTGAAAAGTCTCGAGGCTTCCCTATGGCTTGGCTTGCAGGCAGGGGAATTAGCTCAAATGGTAGAGCGCTCGCTTAGCATGCGAGAGGTAGCGGGATCGATGCCCGCATTCTCCAGGTGACTTGGCCTTCCTATGACAGGGGCTTGGCTTTTGAACAAAAGAGCCGTAGCCGCTTGTCAAAAGCCCGGATTTAAACTGGACCTTTGCATCCGGAGTTCAACGCTCTTTCATGGTTTGGCTTGAAACACCAGTGCCTTGCACTTGACGCTGCGCCCACAAATACCTGCTCCGAGTGCTGAGAGTGGCGCGTGCCTGTCCTCGGCATCCAATGGGCTTGATGTAGAGCTGCGGTTCCACAGCGTACCCGTGCAAAGGTGGGAGCGTAAGCTTGACCTTCAATGTACAAAAGCCCAGCGCAGCAATTGCAGTCCTCCCTGGTTTGTTGCCAGCGTCCTGGCTTGGGGCGATTGGTTTCACGTTGCTTACAGCAAGTGCTACGCGCACGCCTGAACAGGGACTTGAACCCTGGACCCTCAGATTAAAAGTCTGATGCTCTACCGTCTGAGCTACCCAGGCTCTGAGCACCCCTCCAGAGTGTCCTTTTTTGATCCTACAATTCAACTGCCAAGGTCATTGTTGCGTGAAGGTATAGCAGAAAAATCCCGCCCACGTTTGTGCAGTGAAATGTGCTGCAACCAAGCGTTCTGCCATCTGCCGTAGGGTGGGATAGGAAAAGGGCGCCGGTTTTGTATGCATACACATCTGAGTCGGTTACTTTGCTTTTGCATTCCAGTCTTTCAAACCGAGAACCTCGGTTTGCTGTGCCACCCTATGCATGCCTACGTTGTCCTAAAAGGGTATTTCTTTGTAAATGTCCGCCGTGTTTTGGGAAATCACGAGGCAGAAAATCACAGGCTTAAAACGGTTGCCGCGCCAGCCGTTACGGACACTGGGAGATAGATGGCAACCAAAAGGGACCGCTTCCCGCAAGTGACCTCCTCACTTGCCGAAACCCGGGATCGAACCAGGGACCTTTAGATCTTCAGTCTAACGCTCTCCCAACTGAGCTATTTCGGCTTGTCGTCAGAGAGCCATCCCACGCACCGCCAGGGACCGCAACCGGCATGTGAAAGGATCACTGGGCGCGCTTGCAGGGACATGTATTTTCCAATGCACTTTGCATATGTCAATCAAAGACTTCTGCCTCTGAAACGGAAGAGCTCGGTCTGCTGTGCCATCACATTGGCAACATAACGGCTCTTGAAATGGTTCAATGAGCACCGATTTTTCACGACTGCAAGTTGCCAGTCAATGCCAGACACTGATTTATCAACTTGGGGTAACCCTAATAGACAGCGAGGTCCTGCCACAGGGTGAAAAGTCTCGAGGCTTCCCTATGGCTTGGCTTGCAGGCAGGGGAATTAGCTCAAATGGTAGAGCGCTCGCTTAGCATGCGAGAGGTAGCGGGATCGATGCCCGCATTCTCCAGGTGACTTGGCCTTCCTATGACAGGGGCTTGGCTTTTGAACAAAAGAGCCGTAGCCGCTTGTCAAAAGCCCGGATTTAAACTGGACCTTTGCATCCGGAGTTCAACGCTCTTTCATGGTTTGGCTTGAAACACCAGTGCCTTGCACTTGACGCTGCGCCCACAAATACCTGCTCCGAGTGCTGAGAGTGGCGCGTGCCTGTCCTCGGCATCAAATGGGCTTGATGTAGAGCTGCGGTTCCACAGCGTACCCGTGCAAAGGTGGGAGCGTAAGCTTGACCTTCAATGTACAAAAGCCCAGCGCAGCAATTGCAGTCCTCCCTGGTTTGTTGCCAGCGTCCTGGCTTGGGGCGATTGGTTTCACATTGCTTACAGCAAGTGCTACGCGCACGCCTGAACAGGGACTTGAACCCTGGACCCTCAGATTAAAAGTCTGATGCTCTACCGTCTGAGCTACCCAGGCTCTCAGCGCCTCTCCAGAGTGTCCTTTTTTGATCCTACAATTCAACTGCCAAGGTCATTGTTGCGTGAAGGTATAGCAGAAAGATCCCGCCCACGTTTGTGCAGTGAAATGTGCTGCAACCAAGCGTTCTGCCATCTGCCGTAGGGTGGGATAGGAAAAGGGCGCCGGTTTTGTATGCATACACATCTGAGTTGTTTACTTTGCTTTTGCATTCCAGTCTTTCAAACCGAGAACCTCGGTTTGCTGTGCCACCCTATGCATGCCTACGTTGTCCTAAAAGGGTATTTCTTTGTAAATGTCCGCCGTGTTTTGGGAAATCACGAGGCAGAAAATCACAGGCTTAAAACGGTTGCCGCGCCAGCCGTTACGGACACTGGGAGATAGATGGCAACCAAAAGGGACCGCTTCCCGCAAGTGACCTCCTCACTTGCCGAAACCCGGGATCGAACCAGGGACCTTTAGATCTTCAGTCTAACGCTCTCCCAACTGAGCTATTTCGGCTTGTCGTCAGAGAGCCATCCCACGCACCGCCAGGGACCGCAACCGGCATGTGAAAGGATCACTGGGCGCGCTTGCAGGGACATGTATTTTCCAATGCACTTTGCATATGTCAATCAAAGACTTCTGCCTCTGAAACGGAAGAGCTCGGTCTGCTGTGCCATCACATTGGCAACATAACGGCTCTTGAAATGGTTCAATGAGCACCGATTTTTCACGACTGCAAGTTGCCAGTCAATGCCAGACACTGATTTATCAACTTGGGGTAACCCTAATAGACAGCGAGGTCCTGCCACAGGGTGAAAAGTCTCGAGGCTTCCCTATGGCTTGGCTTGCAGGCAGGGGAATTAGCTCAAATGGTAGAGCGCTCGCTTAGCATGCGAGAGGTAGCGGGATCGATGCCCGCATTCTCCAGGTGACTTGGCCTTCCTATGACAGGGGCTTGGCTTTTGAACAAAAGAGCCGTAGCCGCTTGTCAAAAGCCCGGATTTAAACTGGACCTTTGCATCCGGAGTTCAACGCTCTTTCATGGTTTGGCTTGAAACACCAGTGCCTTGCACTTGACGCTGCGCCCACAAATACCTGCTCCGAGTGCTGAGAGTGGCGCGTGCCTGTCCTCGGCATCAAATGGGCTTGATGTAGAGCTGCGGTTCCACAGCGTACCCGTGCAAAGGTGGGAGCGTAAGCTTGACCTTCAATGTACAAAAGCCCAGCGCAGCAATTGCAGTCCTCCCTGGTTTGTTGCCAGCGTCCTGGCTTGGGGCGATTGGTTTCACGTTGCTTACAGCAAGTGCTACGCGCACGCCTGAACAGGGACTTGAACCCTGGACCCTCAGATTAAAAGTCTGATGCTCTACCGTCTGAGCTACCCAGGCTCTGAGCACCCCTCCAGAGTGTCCTTTTTTGATCCTACAATTCAACTGCCAAGGTCATTGTTGCGTGAAGGTATAGCAGAAAAATCCCGCCCACGTTTGTGCAGTGAAATGTGCTGCAACCAAGCGTTCTGCCATCTGCCGTAGGGTGGGATAGGAAAAGGGCGCCGGTTTTGTATGCATACACATCTGAGTCGGTTACTTTGCTTTTGCATTCCAGTCTTTCAAACCGAGAACCTCGGTTTGCTGTGCCACCCTATGCATGCCTACGTTGTCCTAAAAGGGTATTTCTTTGTAAATGTCCGCCGTGTTTTGGGAAATCACGAGGCAGAAAATCACAGGCTTAAAACGGTTGCCGCGCCAGCCGTTACGGACACTGGGAGATAGATGGCAACCAAAAGGGACCGCTTCCCGCAAGTGACCTCCTCACTTGCCGAAACCCGGGATCGAACCAGGGACCTTTAGATCTTCAGTCTAACGCTCTCCCAACTGAGCTATTTCGGCTTGTCGTCAGAGAGCCATCCCACGCACCGCCAGGGACCGCAACCGGCATGTGAAAGGATCACTGGGCGCGCTTGCAGGGACATGTATTTTCCAATGCACTTTGCATATGTCAATCAAAGACTTCTGCCTCTGAAACGGAAGAGCTCGGTCTGCTGTGCCATCACATTGGCAACATAACGGCTCTTGAAATGGTTCAATGAGCACCGATTTTTCACGACTGCAAGTTGCCAGTCAATGCCAGACACTGATTTATCAACTTGGGGTAACCCTAATAGACAGCGAGGTCCTGCCACAGGGTGAAAAGTCTCGAGGCTTCCCTATGGCTTGGTTTGCAGGCAGGGGAATTAGCTCAAATGGTAGAGCGCTCGCTTAGCATGCGAGAGGTAGCGGGATCGATGCCCGCATTCTCCAGGTGACTTGGCCTTCCTATGACAGGGGCTTGGCTTTTGAACAAAAGAGCCGTAGCCGCTTGTCAAAAGCCCGGATTTAAACTGGACCTTTGCATCCGGAGTTCAACGCTCTTTCATGGTTTGGCTTGAAACACCAGTGCCTTGCACTTGACGCTGCGCCCACAAATACCTGCTCCGAGTGCTGAGAGTGGCGCGTGCCTGTCCTCGGCATCAAATGGGCTTGATGTAGAGCTGCGGTTCCACAGCGTACCCGTGCAAAGGTGGGAGCGTAAGCTTGACCTTCAATGTACAAAAGCCCAGCGCAGCAATTGCAGTCCTCCCTGGTTTGTTGCCAGCGTCCTGGCTTGGGGCGATTGGTTTCACATTGCTTACAGCAAGTGCTACGCGCACGCCTGAACAGGGACTTGAACCCTGGACCCTCAGATTAAAAGTCTGATGCTCTACCGTCTGAGCTACCCAGGCTCTCAGCGCCTCTCCAGAGTGTCCTTTTTTGATCCTACAATTCAACTGCCAAGGTCATTGTTGCGTGAAGGTATAGCAGAAAGATCCCGCCCACGTTTGTGCAGTGAAATGTGCTGCAACCAAGCGTTCTGCCATCTGCCGTAGGGTGGGATAGGAAAAGGGCGCCAGTTTTGTATGCATACACATCTGAGTTGGTTACTTTGCTTTTGCATTCCAGTCTTTCAAACCGAGAACCTCGGTTTGCTGTGCCACCCTATGCATGCCTACGTTGTCCTAAAAGGGTATTTCTTTGTAAATGTCCGCCGTGTTTTGGGAAATCACGAGGCAGAAAATCACAGGCTTAAAACGGTTGCCGCGCCAGCCGTTACGGACACTGGGAGATAGATGGCAACCAAAAGGGACCGCTTCCCGCAACTGACCTCCTCACTTGCCGAAACCCGGGATCGAACCAGGGACCTTTAGATCTTCAGTCTAACGCTCTCCCAACTGAGCTATTTCGGCTTGTCGTCAGAGAGCCATCCCACGCACCGCCAGGGACCGCAACCGGCATGTGAAAGGATCACTGGGCGCGCTTGCAGGGACATGTATTTTCCAATGCACTTTGCATATGTCAATCAAAGACTTCTGCCTCTGAAACGGAAGAGCTCGGTCTGCTGTGCCATCACATTGGCAACATAACGGCTCTTGAAATGGTTCAATGAGCACCGATTTTTCACGACTGCAAGTTGCCAGTCAATGCCAGACACTGATTTATCAACTTGGGGTAACCCTAATAGACAGCGAGGTCCTGCCACAGGGTGAAAAGTCTCGAGGCTTCCCTATGGCTTGGCTTGCAGGCAGGGGAATTAGCTCAAATGGTAGAGCGCTCGCTTAGCATGCGAGAGGTAGCGGGATCGATGCCCGCATTCTCCAGGTGACTTGGCCTTCCTATGACAGGGGCTTGGCTTTTGAACAAAAGAGCCGTAGCCGCTTGTCAAAAGCCCGGATTTAAACTGGACCTTTGCATCCGGAGTTCAACGCTCTTTCATGGTTTGGCTTGAAACACCAGTGCCTTGCACTTGACGCTGCGCCCACAAATACCTGCTCCGAGTGCTGAGAGTGGCGCGTGCCTGTCCTCGGCATCAAATGGGCTTGATGTAGAGCTGCGGTTCCACAGCGTACCCGTGCAAAGGTGGGAGCGTAAGCTTGACCTTCAATGTACAAAAGCCCAGCGCAGCAATTGCAGTCCTCCCTGGTTTGTTGCCAGCGTCCTGGCTTGGGGCGATTGGTTTCACATTGCTTACAGCAAGTGCTACGCGCACGCCTGAACAGGGACTTGAAGCCTGGACCCTCAGATTAAAAGTCTGATGCTCTACCGTCTGAGCTACCCAGGCTCTCAGCGCCTCTCCAGAGTGTCCTTTTTTGATCCTACAATTCAACTGCCAAGGTCATTGTTGCGTGAAGGTATAGCAGAAAGATCCCGCCCACGTTTGTGCAGTGAAATGTGCTGCAACCAAGCGTTCTGCCATCTGCCGTAGGGTGGGATAGGAAAAGGGCGCCGGTTTTGTATGCATACACATCTGAGTTGTTTACTTTGCTTTTGCATTCCAGTCTTTCAAACCGAGAACCTCGGTTTGCTGTGCCACCCTATGCATGCCTACGTTGTCCTAAAAGGGTATTTCTTTGTAAATGTCCGCCGTGTTTTGGGAAATCACGAGGCAGAAAATCACAGGCTTAAAACGGTTGCCGCGCCAGCCGTTACGGACACTGGGAGATAGATGGCAACCAAAAGGGACCGCTTCCCGCAAGTGACCTCCTCACTTGCCGAAACCCGGGATCGAACCAGGGACCTTTAGATCTTCAGTCTAACGCTCTCCCAACTGAGCTATTTCGGCTTGTCGTCAGAGAGCCATCCCACGCACCGCCAGGGACCGCAACCGGCATGTGAAAGGATCACTGGGCGCGCTTGCAGGGACATGTATTTTCCAATGCACTTTGCATATGTCAATCAAAGACTTCTGCCTCTGAAACGGAAGAGCTCGGTCTGCTGTGCCATCACATTGGCAACATAACGGCTCTTGAAATGGTTCAATGAGCACCGATTTTTCACGACTGCAAGTTGCCAGTCAATGCCAGACACTGATTTATCAACTTGGGGTAACCCTAATAGACAGCGAGGTCCTGCCACAGGGTGAAAAGTCTCGAGGCTTCCCTATGGCTTGGCTTGCAGGCAGGGGAATTAGCTCAAATGGTAGAGCGCTCGCTTAGCATGCGAGAGGTAGCGGGATCGATGCCCGCATTCTCCAGGTGACTTGGCCTTCCTATGACAGGGGCTTGGCTTTTGAACAAAAGAGCCGTAGCCGCTTGTCAAAAGCCCGGATTTAAACTGGACCTTTGCATCCGGAGTTCAACGCTCTTTCATGGTTTGGCTTGAAACACCAGTGCCTTGCACTTGACGCTGCGCCCACAAATACCTGCTCCGAGTGCTGAGAGTGGCGCGTGCCTGTCCTCGGCATCAAATGGGCTTGATGTAGAGCTGCGGTTCCACAGCGTACCCGTGCAAAGGTGGGAGCGTAAGCTTGACCTTCAATGTACAAAAGCCCAGCGCAGCAATTGCAGTCCTCCCTGGTTTGTTGCCAGCGTCCTGGCTTGGGGCGATTGGTTTCACATTGCTTACAGCAAGTGCTACGCGCACGCCTGAACAGGGACTTGAACCCTGGACCCTCAGATTAAAAGTCTGATGCTCTACCGTCTGAGCTACCCAGGCTCTCAGCGCCTCTCCAGAGTGTCCTTTTTTGATCCTACAATTCAACTGCCAAGGTCATTGTTGCGTGAAGGTATAGCAGAAAGATCCCGCCCACGTTTGTGCAGTGAAATGTGCTGCAACCAAGCGTTCTGCCATCTGCCGTAGGGTGGGATAGGAAAAGGGCGCCGGTTTTGTATGCATACACATCTGAGTTGGTTACTTTGCTTTTGCATTCCAGTCTTTCAAACCGAGAACCTCGGTTTGCTGTGCCACCCTATGCATGCCTACGTTGTCCTAAAAGGGTATTTCTTTGTAAATGTCCGCCGTGTTTTGGGAAATCACGAGGCAGAAAATCACAGGCTTAAAACGGTTGCCGCGCCAGCCGTTACGGACACTGGGAGATAGATGGCAACCAAAAGGGACCGCTTCCCGCAAGTGACCTCCTCACTTGCCGAAACCCGGGATCGAACCAGGGACCTTTAGATCTTCAGTCTAACGCTCTCCCAACTGAGCTATTTCGGCTTGTCGTCAGAGAGCCATCCCACGCACCGCCAGGGACCGCAACCGGCATGTGAAAGGATCACTGGGCGCGCTTGCAGGGACATGTATTTTCCAATGCACTTTGCATATGTCAATCAAAGACTTCTGCCTCTGAAACGGAAGAGCTCGGTCTGCTGTGCCATCACATTGGCAACATAACGGCTCTTGAAATGGTTCAATGAGCACCGATTTTTCACGACTGCAAGTTGCCAGTCAATGCCAGACACTGATTTATCAACTTGGGGTAACCCTAATAGACAGCGAGGTCCTGCCACAGGGTGAAAAGTCTCGAGGCTTCCCTATGGCTTGGCTTGCAGGCAGGGGAATTAGCTCAAATGGTAGAGCGCTCGCTTAGCATGCGAGAGGTAGCGGGATCGATGCCCGCATTCTCCAGGTGACTTGGCCTTCCTATGACAGGGGCTTGGCTTTTGAACAAAAGAGCCGTAGCCGCTTGTCAAAAGCCCGGATTTAAACTGGACCTTTGCATCCGGAGTTCAACGCTCTTTCATGGTTTGGCTTGAAACACCAGTGCCTTGCACTTGACGCTGCGCCCACAAATACCTGCTCCGAGTGCTGAGAGTGGCGCGTGCCTGTCCTCGGCATCAAATGGGCTTGATGTAGAGCTGCGGTTCCACAGCGTACCCGTGCAAAGGTGGGAGCGTAAGCTTGACCTTCAATGTACAAAAGCCCAGCGCAGCAATTGCAGTCCTCCCTGGTTTGTTGCCAGCGTCCTGGCTTGGGGCGATTGGTTTCACGTTGCTTACAGCAAGTGCTACGCGCACGCCTGAACAGGGACTTGAACCCTGGACCCTCAGATTAAAAGTCTGATGCTCTACCGTCTGAGCTACCCAGGCTCTGAGCACCCCTCCAGAGTGTCCTTTTTTGATCCTACAATTCAACTGCCAAGGTCATTGTTGCGTGAAGGTATAGCAGAAAAATCCCGCCCACGTTTGTGCAGTGAAATGTGCTGCAACCAAGCGTTCTGCCATCTGCCGTAGGGTGGGATAGGAAAAGGGCGCCGGTTTTGTATGCATACACATCTGAGTTGGTTACTTTGCTTTTGCATTCCAGTCTTTCAAACCGAGAACCTCGGTTTGCTGTGCCACCCTATGCATGCCTACGTTGTCCTAAAAGGGTATTTCTTTGTAAATGTCCGCCGTGTTTTGGGAAATCACGAGGCAGAAAATCACAGGCTTAAAACGGTTGCCGCGCCAGCCGTTACGGACACTGGGAGATAGATGGCAACCAAAAGGGACCGCTTCCCGCAAGTGACCTCCTCACTTGCCGAAACCCGGGATCGAACCAGGGACCTTTAGATCTTCAGTCTAACGCTCTCCCAACTGAGCTATTTCGGCTTGTCGTCAGAGAGCCATCCCACGCACCGCCAGGGACCGCAACCGGCATGTGAAAGGATCACTGGGCGCGCTTGCAGGGACATGTATTTTCCAATGCACTTTGCATATGTCAATCAAAGACTTCTGCCTCTGAAACGGAAGAGCTCGGTCTGCTGTGCCATCACATTGGCAACATAACGGCTCTTGAAATGGTTCAATGAGCACCGATTTTTCACGACTGCAAGTTGCCAGTCAATGCCAGACACTGATTTATCAACTTGGGGTAACCCTAATAGACAGCGAGGTCCTGCCACAGGGTGAAAAGTCTCGAGGCTTCCCTATGGCTTGGCTTGCAGGCAGGGGAATTAGCTCAAATGGTAGAGCGCTCGCTTAGCATGCGAGAGGTAGCGGGATCGATGCCCGCATTCTCCAGGTGACTTGGCCTTCCTATGACAGGGGCTTGGCTTTTGAACAAAAGAGCCGTAGCCGCTTGTCAAAAGCCCGGATTTAAACTGGACCTTTGCATCCGGAGTTCAACGCTCTTTCATGGTTTGGCTTGAAACACCAGTGCCTTGCACTTGACGCTGCGCCCACAAATACCTGCTCCGAGTGCTGAGAGTGGCGCGTGCCTGTCCTCGGCATCAAATGGGCTTGATGTAGAGCTGCGGTTCCACAGCGTACCCGTGCAAAGGTGGGAGCGTAAGCTTGACCTTCAATGTACAAAAGCCCAGCGCAGCAATTGCAGTTCTCCCTGGTTTGTTGCCAGCGTCCTGGCTTGGGGCGATTGGTTTCACGTTGCTTACAGCAAGTGCTACGCGCACGCCTGAACAGGGACTTGAACCCTGGACCCTCAGATTAAAAGTCTGATGCTCTACCGTCTGAGCTACCCAGGCTCTGAGCACCCCTCCAGAGTGTCCTTTTTTGATCCTACAATTCAACTGCCAAGGTCATTGTTGCGTGAAGGTATAGCAGAAAAATCCCGCCCACGTTTGTGCAGTGAAATGTGCTGCAACCAAGCGTTCTGCCATCTGCCGTAGGGTGGGATAGGAAAAGGGCGCCGGTTTTGTATGCATACACATCTGAGTTGGTTACTTTGCTTTTGCATTCCAGTCTTTCAAACCGAGAACCTCGGTTTGCTGTGCCACCCTATGCATGCCTACGTTGTCCTAAAAGGGTATTTCTTTGTAAATGTCCGCCGTGTTTTGGGAAATCACGAGGCAGAAAATCACAGGCTTAAAACGGTTGCCGCGCCAGCCGTTACGGACACTGGGAGATAGATGGCAACCAAAAGGGACCGCTTCCCGCAAGTGACCTCCTCACTTGCCGAAACCCGGGATCGAACAAGGGACCTTTAGATCTTCAGTCTAACGCTCTCCCAACTGAGCTATTTCGGCTTGTCGTCAGAGAGCCATCCCACGCACCGCCAGGGACCGCAACCGGCATGTGAAAGGATCACTGGGCGCGCTTGCAGGGACATGTATTTTCCAATGCACTTTGCATATGTCAATCAAAGACTTCTGCCTCTGAAACGGAAGAGCTCGGTCTGCTGTGCCATCACATTGGCAACATAACGGCTCTTGAAATGGTTCAATGAGCACCGATTTTTCACGACTGCAAGTTGCCAGTCAATGCCAGACACTGATTTATCAACTTGGGGTAACCCTAATAGACAGCGAGGTCCTGCCACAGGGTGAAAAGTCTCGAGGCTTCCCTATGGCTTGGCTTGCAGGCAGGGGAATTAGCTCAAATGGTAGAGCGCTCGCTTAGCATGCGAGAGGTAGCGGGATCGATGCCCGCATTCTCCAGGTGACTTGGCCTTCCTATGACAGGGGCTTGGCTTTTGAACAAAAGAGCCGTAGCCGCTTGTCAAAAGCCCGGATTTAAACTGGACCTTTGCATCCGGAGTTCAACGCTCTTTCATGGTTTGGCTTGAAACACCAGTGCCTTGCACTTGACGCTGCGCCCACAAATACCTGCTCCGAGTGGCGCGTGCCTGTCCTCGGCATCAAATGGGCTTGATGTAGAGCTGCGGTTCCACAGCGTACCCGTGCAAAGGTGGGAGCGTAAGCTTGACCTTCAATGTACAAAAGCCCAGCGCAGCAATTGCAGTCCTCCCTGGTTTGTTGCCAGCGTCCTGGCTTGGGGCGATTGGTTTCACATTGCTTACAGCAAGTGCTACGCGCACGCCTGAACAGGGACTTGAACCCTGGACCCTCAGATTAAAAGTCTGATGCTCTACCGTCTGAGCTACCCAGGCTCTCAGCGCCTCTCCAGAGTGTCCTTTTTTGATCCTACAATTCAACTGCCAAGGTCATTGTTGCGTGAAGGTATAGCAGAAAGATCCCGCCCACGTTTGTGCAGTGAAATGTGCTGCAACCAAGCGTTCTGCCATCTGCCGTAGGGTGGGATAGGAAAAGGGCGCCGGTTTTGTATGCATACACATCTGAGTTGGTTACTTTGCTTTTGCATTCCAGTCTTTCAAACCGAGAACCTCGGTTTGCTGTGCCACCCTATGCATGCCTACGTTGTCCTAAAAGGGTATTTCTTTGTAAATGTCCGCCGTGTTTTGGGAAATCACGAGGCAGAAAATCACAGGCTTAAAACGGTTGCCGCGCCAGCCGTTACGGACACTGGGAGATAGATGGCAACCAAAAGGGACCGCTTCCCGCAAGTGACCTCCTCACTTGCCGAAACCCGGGATCGAACCAGGGACCTTTAGATCTTCAGTCTAACGCTCTCCCAACTGAGCTATTTCGGCTTGTCGTCAGAGAGCCATCCCACGCACCGCCAGGGACCGCAACCGGCATGTGAAAGGATCACTGGGCGCGCTTGCAGGGACATGTATTTTCCAATGCACTTTGCATATGTCAATCAAAGACTTCTGCCTCTGAAACGGAAGAGCTCGGTCTGCTGTGCCATCACATTGGCAACATAACGGCTCTTGAAATGGTTCAATGAGCACCGATTTTTCACGACTGCAAGTTGCCAGTCAATGCCAGACACTGATTTATCAACTTGGGGTAACCCTAATAGACAGCGAGGTCCTGCCACAGGGTGAAAAGTCTTGAGGCTTCCCTATGGCTTGGCTTGCAGGCAGGGGAATTAGCTCAAATGGTAGAGCGCTCGCTTAGCATGCGAGAGGTAGCGGGATCGATGCCCGCATTCTCCAGGTGACTTGGCCTTCCTATGACAGGGGCTTGGCTTTTGAACAAAAGAGCCGTAGCCGCTTGTCAAAAGCCCGGATTTAAACTGGACCTTTGCATCCGGAGTTCAACGCTCTTTCATGGTTTGGCTTGAAACACCAGTGCCTTGCACTTGACGCTGCGCCCACAAATACCTGCTCCGAGTGCTGAGAGTGGCGCGTGCCTGTCCTCGGCATCAAATGGGCTTGATGTAGAGCTGCGGTTCCACAGCGTACCCGTGCAAAGGTGGGAGCGTAAGCTTGACCTTCAATGTACAAAAGCCCAGCGCAGCAATTGCAGTCCTCCCTGGTTTGTTGCCAGCGTCCTGGCTTGGGGCGATTGGTTTCACGTTGCTTACAGCAAGTGCTACGCGCACGCCTGAACAGGGACTTGAACCCTGGACCCTCAGATTAAAAGTCTGATGCTCTACCGTCTGAGCTACCCAGGCTCTGAGCACCCCTCCAGAGTGTCCTTTTTTGATCCTACAATTCAACTGCCAAGGTCATTGTTGCGTGAAGGTATAGCAGAAAAATCCCGCCCACGTTTGTGCAGTGAAATGTGCTGCAACCAAGCGTTCTGCCATCTGCCGTAGGGTGGGATAGGAAAAGGGCGCCGGTTTTGTATGCATACACATCTGAGTCGGTTACTTTGCTTTTGCATTCCAGTCTTTCAAACCGAGAACCTCGGTTTGCTGTGCCACCCTATGCATGCCTACGTTGTCCTAAAAGGGTATTTCTTTGTAAATGTCCGCCGTGTTTTGGGAAATCACGAGGCAGAAAATCACAGGCTTAAAACGGTTGCCGCGCCAGCCGTTACGGACACTGGGAGATAGATGGCAACCAAAAGGGACCGCTTCCCGCAAGTGACCTCCTCACTTGCCGAAACCCGGGATCGAACCAGGGACCTTTAGATCTTCAGTCTAACGCTCTCCCAACTGAGCTATTTCGGCTTGTCGTCAGAGAGCCATCCCACGCACCGCCAGGGACCGCAACCGGCATGTGAAAGGATCACTGGGCGCGCTTGCAGGGACATGTATTTTCCAATGCACTTTGCATATGTCAATCAAAGACTTCTGCCTCTGAAACGGAAGAGCTCGGTCTGCTGTGCCATCACATTGGCAACATAACGGCTCTTGAAATGGTTCAATGAGCACCGATTTTTCACGACTGCAAGTTGCCAGTCAATGCCAGACACTGATTTATCAACTTGGGGTAACCCTAATAGACAGCGAGGTCCTGCCACAGGGTGAAAAGTCTCGAGGCTTCCCTATGGCTTGGCTTGCAGGCAGGGGAATTAGCTCAAATGGTAGAGCGCTCGCTTAGCATGCGAGAGGTAGCGGGATCGATGCCCGCATTCTCCAGGTGACTTGGCCTTCCTATGACAGGGGCTTGGCTTTTGAACAAAAGAGCCGTAGCCGCTTGTCAAAAGCCCGGATTTAAACTGGACCTTTGCATCCGGAGTTCAACGCTCTTTCATGGTTTGGCTTGAAACACCAGTGCCTTGCACTTGACGCTGCGCCCACAAATACCTGCTCCGAGTGCTGAGAGTGGCGCGTGCCTGTCCTCGGCATCAAATGGGCTTGATGTAGAGCTGCGGTTCCACAGCGTACCCGTGCAAAGGTGGGAGCGTAAGCTTGACCTTCAATGTACAAAAGCCCAGCGCAGCAATTGCAGTCCTCCCTGGTTTGTTGCCAGCGTCCTGGCTTGGGGCGATTGGTTTCACATTGCTTACAGCAAGTGCTACGTGCACGCCTGAACAGGGACTTGAACCCTGGACCCTCAGATTAAAAGTCTGATGCGCTACCGTCTGAGCTACCCAGGCTCTCAGCGCCTCTCCAGAGTGTCCTTTTTTGATCCTACAATTCAACTGCCAAGGTCATTGTTGCGTGAAGGTATAGCAGAAAGATCCCGCCCACGTTTGTGCAGTGAAATGTGCTGCAACCAAGCGTTCTGCCATCTGCCGTAGGGTGGGATAGGAAAAGGGCGCCGGTTTTGTATGCATACACATCTGAGTTGGTTACTTTGCTTTTGCATTCCAGTCTTTCAAACCGAGAACCTCGGTTTGCTGTGCCACCCTATGCATGCCTACGTTGTCCTAAAAGGGTATTTCTTTGTAAATGTCCGCCGTGTTTTGGGAAATCACGAGGCAGAAAATCACAGGCTTAAAACGGTTGCCGCGCCAGCCGTTACGGACACTGGGAGATAGATGGCAACCAAAAGGGACCGCTTCCCGCAAGTGACCTCCTCACTTGCCGAAACCCGGGATCGAACCAGGGACCTTTAGATCTTCAGTCTAACGCTCTCCCAACTGAGCTATTTCGGCTTGTCGTCAGAGAGCCATCCCACGCACCGCCAGGGACCGCAACCGGCATGTGAAAGGATCACTGGGCGCGCTTGCAGGGACATGTATTTTCCAATGCACTTTGCATATGTCAATCAAAGACTTCTGCCTCTGAAACGGAAGAGCTCGGTCTGCTGTGCCATCACATTGGCAACATAACGGCTCTTGAAATGGTTCAATGAGCACCGATTTTTCACGACTGCAAGTTGCCAGTCAATGCCAGACACTGATTTATCAACTTGGGGTAACCCTAATAGACAGCGAGGTCCTGCCACAGGGTGAAAAGTCTCGAGGCTTCCCTATGGCTTGGCTTGCAGGCAGGGGAATTAGCTCAAATGGTAGAGCGCTCGCTTAGCATGCGAGAGGTAGCGGGATCGATGCCCGCATTCTCCAGGTGACTTGGCCTTCCTATGACAGGGGCTTGGCTTTTGAACAAAAGAGCCGTAGCCGCTTGTCAAAAGCCCGGATTTAAACTGGACCTTTGCATCCGGAGTTCAACGCTCTTTCATGGTTTGGCTTGAAACACCAGTGCCTTGCACTTGACGCTGCGCCCACAAATACCTGCTCCGAGTGCTGAGAGTGGCGCGTGCCTGTCCTCGGCATCAAATGGGCTTGATGTAGAGCTGCGGTTCCACAGCGTACCCGTGCAAAGGTGGGAGCGTAAGCTTGACCTTCAATGTACAAAAGCCCAGCGCAGCAATTGCAGTCCTCCCTGGTTTGTTGCCAGCGTCCTGGCTTGGGGCGATTGGTTTCACATTGCTTACAGCAAGTGCTACGCGCACGCCTGAACAGGGACTTGAACCCTGGACCCTCAGATTAAAAGTCTGATGCGCTACCGTCTGAGCTACCCAGGCTCTCAGCGCCTCTCCAGAGTGTCCTTTTTTGATCCTACAATTCAACTGCCAAGGTCATTGTTGCGTGAAGGTATAGCAGAAAGATCCCGCCCACGTTTGTGCAGTGAAATGTGCTGCAACCAAGCGTTCTGCCATCTGCCGTAGGGTGGGATAGGACAAGGGCGCCGGTTTTGTATGCATACACATCTGAGTTGGTTACTTTGCTTTTGCATTCCAGTCTTTCAAACCGAGAACCTCGGTTTGCTGTGCCACCCTATGCATGCCTACGTTGTCCTAAAAGGGTATTTCTTTGTAAATGTCCGCCGTGTTTTGGGAAATCACGAGGCAGAAAATCACAGGCTTAAAACGGTTGCCGCGCCAGCCGTTACGGACACTGGGAGATAGATGGCAACCAAAAGGGACCGCTTCCCGCAAGTGACCTCCTCACTTGCCGAAACCCGGGATCGAACCAGGGACCTTTAGATCTTCAGTCTAACGCTCTCCCAACTGAGCTATTTCGGCTTGTCGTCAGAGAGCCATCCCACGCACCGCCAGGGACCGCAACCGGCATGTGAAAGGATCACTGGGCGCGCTTGCAGGGACATGTATTTTCCAATGCACTTTGCATATGTCAATCAAAGACTTCTGCCTCTGAAACGGAAGAGCTCGGTCTGCTGTGCCATCACATTGGCAACATAACGGCTCTTGAAATGGTTCAATGAGCACCGATTTTTCACGACTGCAAGTTGCCAGTCAATGCCAGACACTGATTTATCAACTTGGGGTAACCCTAATAGACAGCGAGGTCCTGCCACAGGGTGAAAAGTCTCGAGGCTTCCCTATGGCTTGGCTTGCAGGCAGGGGAATTAGCTCAAATGGTAGAGCGCTCGCTTAGCATGCGAGAGGTAGCGGGATCGATGCCCGCATTCTCCAGGTGACTTGGCCTTCCTATGACAGGGGCTTGGCTTTTGAACAAAAGAGCCGTAGCCGCTTGTCAAAAGCCCGGATTTAAACTGGACCTTTGCATCCGGAGTTCAACGCTCTTTCATGGTTTGGCTTGAAACACCAGTGCCTTGCACTTGACGCTGCGCCCACAAATACCTGCTCCGAGTGCTGAGAGTGGCGCGTGCCTGTCCTCGGCATCAAATGGGCTTGATGTAGAGCTGCGGTTCCACAGCGTACCCGTGCAAAGGTGGGAGCGTAAGCTTGACCTTCAATGTACAAAAGCCCAGCGCAGCAATTGCAGTCCTCCCTGGTTTGTTGCCAGCGTCCTGGCTTGGGGCGATTGGTTTCACATTGCTTACAGCAAGTGCTACGCGCACGCCTGAACAGGGACTTGAACCCTGGACCCTCAGATTAAAAGTCTGATGCTCTACCGTCTGAGCTACCCAGGCTCTGAGCACCCCTCCAGAGTGTCCTTTTTTGATCCTACAATTCAACTGCCAAGGTCATTGTTGCGTGAAGGTATAGCAGAAAAATCCCGCCCACGTTTGTGCAGTGAAATGTGCTGCAACCAAGCGTTCTGCCATCTGCCGTAGGGTGGGATAGGAAAAGGGCGCCGGTTTTGTATGCATACACATCTGAGTTGGTTACTTTGCTTTTGCATTCCAGTCTTTCAAACCGAGAACCTCGGTTTGCTGTGCCACCCTATGCATGCCTACGTTGTCCTAAAAGGGTATTTCTTTGTAAATGTCCGCCGTGTTTTGGGAAATCACGAGGCAGAAAATCACAGGCTTAAAACGGTTGCCGCGCCAGCCGTTACGGACACTGGGAGATAGATGGCAACCAAAACGGACCGCTTCCCGCAAGTGACCTCCTCACTTGCCGAAACCCGGGATCGAACCAGGGACCTTTAGATCTTCAGTCTAACGCTCTCCCAACTGAGCTATTTCGGCTTGTCGTCAGAGAGCCATCCCACGCACCGCCAGGGACCGCAACCGGCATGTGAAAGGATCACTGGGCGCGCTTGCAGGGACATGTATTTTCCAATGCACTTTGCATATGTCAATCAAAGACTTCTGCCTCTGAAACGGAAGAGCTCGGTCTGCTGTGCCATCACATTGGCAACATAACGGCTCTTGAAATGGTTCAATGAGCACCGATTTTTCACGACTGCAAGTTGCCAGTCAATGCCAGACACTGATTTATCAACTTGGGGTAACCCTAATAGACAGCGAGGTCCTGCCACAGGGTGAAAAGTCTCGAGGCTTCCCTATGGCTTGGCTTGCAGGCAGGGGAATTAGCTCAAATGGTAGAGCGCTCGCTTAGCATGCGAGAGGTAGCGGGATCGATGCCCGCATTCTCCAGGTGACTTGGCCTTCCTATGACAGGGGCTTGGCTTTTGAACAAAAGAGCCGTAGCCGCTTGTCAAAAGCCCGGATTTAAACTGGACCTTTGCATCCGGAGTTCAACGCTCTTTCATGGTTTGGCTTGAAACACCAGTGCCTTGCACTTGACGCTGCGCCCACAAATACCTGCTCCGAGTGCTGAGAGTGGCGCGTGCCTGTCCTCGGCATCAAATGGGCTTGATGTAGAGCTGCGGTTCCACAGCGTACCCGTGCAAAGGTGGGAGCGTAAGCTTGACCTTCAATGTACAAAAGCCCAGCGCAGCAATTGCAGTCCTCCCTGGTTTGTTGCCAGCGTCCTGGCTTGGGGCGATTGGTTTCACATTGCTTACAGCAAGTGCTACGCGCACGCCTGAACAGGGACTTGAACCCTGGACCCTCAGATTAAAAGTCTGATGCTCTACCGTCTGAGCTACCCAGGCTCTGAGCACCCCTCCAGAGTGTCCTTTTTTGATCCTACAATTCAACTGCCAAGGTCATTGTTGCGTGAAGGTATAGCAGAAAAATCCCGCCCACGTTTGTGCAGTGAAATGTGCTGCAACCAAGCGTTCTGCCATCTGCCGTAGGGTGGGATAGGAAAAGGGCGCCGGTTTTGTATGCATACACATCTGAGTTGGTTACTTTGCTTTTGCATTCCAGTCTTTCAAACCGAGAACCTCGGTTTGCTGTGCCACCCTATGCATGCCTACGTTGTCCTAAAAGGGTATTTCTTTGTAAATGTCCGCCGTGTTTTGGGAAATCACGAGGCAGAAAATCACAGGCTTAAAACGGTTGCCGCGCCAGCCGTTACTGACACTGGGAGATAGATGGCAACCAAAACGGACCGCTTCCCGCAAGTGACCTCCTCACTTGCCGAAACCCGGGATCGAACCAGGGACCTTTAGATCTTCAGTCTAACGCTCTCCCAACTGAGCTATTTCGGCTTGTCGTCAGAAAGCCATCCCACGCACCGCCAGGGACCGCAACCGGCATGTGAAAGGATCACTGGGCGCGCTTGCAGGGACATGTATTTTCCAATGCACTTTGCATATGTCAATCAAAGACTTCTGCCTCTGAAACGGAAGAGCTCGGTCTGCTGTGCCATCACATTGGCAACATAACGGCTCTTGAAATGGTTCAATGAGCACCGATTTTTCACGACTGCAAGTTGCCAGTCAATGCCAGACACTGATTTATCAACTTGGGGTAACCCTAATAGACAGCGAGGTCCTGCCACAGGGTGAAAAGTCTCAAGGCTTCCCTATGGCTTGGCTTGCAGGCAGGGGAATTAGCTCAAATGGTAGAGCGCTCGCTTAGCATGCGAGAGGTAGCGGGATCGATGCCCGCATTCTCCAGGTGACTTGGCCTTCCTATGACAGGGGCTTGGCTTTTGAACAAAAGAGCCGTAGCCGCTTGTCAAAAGCCCGGATTTAAACTGGACCTTTGCATCCGGAGTTCAACGCTCTTTCATGGTTTGGCTTGAAACACCAGTGCCTTGCACTTGACGCTGCGCCCACAAATACCTGCTCCGAGTGCTGAGAGTGGCGCGTGCCTGTCCTCGGCATCAAATGGGCTTGATGTAGAGCTGCGGTTCCACAGCGTACCCGTGCAAAGGTGGGAGCGTAAGCTTGACCTTCAATGTACAAAAGCCCAGCGCAGCAATTGCAGTCCTCACTGGTTTGTTGCCAGCGTCCTGGCTTGGGGCGATTGGTTTCACATTGCTTACAGCAAGTGCTACGCGCACGCCTGAACAGGGACTTGAACCCTGGACCCTCAGATTAAAAGTCTGATGCTCTACCGTCTGAGCTACCCAGGCTCTGAGCACCCCTCCAGAGTGTCCTTTTTTGATCCTACAATTCAACTGCCAAGGTCATTGTTGCGTGAAGGTATAGCAGAAAAATCCCGCCCACGTTTGTGCAGTGAAATGTGCTGCAACCAAGCGTTCTGCCATCTGCCGTAGGGTGGGATAGGAAAAGGGCGCCGGTTTTGTATGCATACACATCTGAGTTGGTTACTTTGCTTTTGCATTCCAGTCTTTCAAACCGAGAACCTCGGTTTGCTGTGCCACCCTATGCATGCCTACGTTGTCCTAAAAGGGTATTTCTTTGTAAATGTCCGCCGTGTTTTGGGAAATCACGAGGCAGAAAATCACAGGCTTAAAACGGTTGCCGCGCCAGCCGTTACGGACACTGGGAGATAGATGGCAACCAAAACGGACCGCTTCCCGCAAGTGACCTCCTCACTTGCCGAAACCCGGGATCGAACCAGGGACCTTTAGATCTTCAGTCTAACGCTCTCCCAACTGAGCTATTTCGGCTTGTCGTCAGAGAGCCATCCCACGCACCACCAGGGACCGCAACCGGCATGTGAAAGGATCACTGGGCGCGCTTGCAGGGACATGTATTTTCCAATGCACTTTGCATATGTCAATCAAAGACTTCTGCCTCTGAAACGGAAGAGCTCGGTCTGCTGTGCCATCACATTGGCAACATAACGGCTCTTGAAATGGTTCAATGAGCACCGATTTTTCACGACTGCAAGTTGCCAGTCAATGCCAGACACTGATTTATCAACTTGGGGTAACCCTAATAGACAGCGAGGTCCTGCCACAGGGTGAAAGGTCTCGAGGCTTCCCTATGGCTTGGCTTGCAGGCAGGGGAATTAGCTCAAATGGTAGAGCGCTCGCTTAGCATGCGAGAGGTAGCGGGATCGATGCCCGCATTCTCCAGGTGACTTGGCCTTCCTATGACAGGGGCTTGGCTTTTGAACAAAAGAGCCGTAGCCGCTTGTCAAAAGCCCGGATTTAAACTGGACCTTTGCATTCGGAGTTCAACGCTCTTTCATGGTTTGGCTTGAAACACCAGTGCCTTGCACTTGACGCTGCGCCCACAAATACCTGCTCCGAGTGCTGAGAGTGGCGCGTGCCTGTCCTCGGCATCAAATGGGCTTGATGTAGAGCTGCGGTTCCACAGCGTACCCGTGCAAAGGTGGGAGCGTAAGCTTGACCTTCAATGTACAAAAGCCCAGCGCAGCAATTGCAGTCCTCCCTCCTGGTTTGTTGCCAGCGTCCTGGCTTGGGGCAATTGGTTTCACATTGCTTACAGCAAGTGCTACGCGCACGCCTGAACAGGGACTTGAACCCTGGACCCTCAGATTAAAAGTCTGATGCTCTACCGTCTGAGCTACCCAGGCTCTCAGCGCCTCTCCAGAGTGTCCTTTTTTGATCCTACAATTCAACTGCCAAGGTCATTGTTGCGTGAAGGTATAGCAGAAAGATCCCGCCCACGTTTGTGCAGTGAAATGTGCTGCAACCAAGCGTTCTGCCATCTGCCGTAGGGTGGGATAGGAAAAGGGCGCCGGTTTTGTATGCATACACATCTGAGTTGGTTACTTTGCTTTTGCATTCCAGTCTTTCAAACCGAGAACCTCGGTTTGCTGTGCCACCCTATGCATGCCTACGTTGTCCTAAAAGGGTATTTCTTTGTAAATGTCCGCCGTGTTTTGGGAAATCACGAGGCAGAAAATCACAGGCTTAAAACGGTTGCCGCGCCAGCCGTTACGGACACTGGGAGATAGATGGCAACCAAAAGGGACCGCTTCCCACAAGTGACCTCCTCATTTGCCGAAACCCGGGATCGAACCAGGGACCTTTAGATCTTCAGTCTAACGCTCTCCCAACTGAGCTATTTCGGCTTGTCGTCAGAGAGCCATCCCACGCACCGCCAGGGACCGCAACCGGCATGTGAAAGGATCACTGGGCGCGCTTGCAGGGACATGTATTTTCCAATGCACTTTGCATATGTCAATCAAAGACTTCTGCCTCTGAAACGGAAGAGCTCGGTCTGCTGTGCCATCACATTGGCAACATAACGGCTCTTGAAATGGTTCAATGAGCACCGATTTTTCACGACTGCAAGTTGCCAGTCAATGCCAGACACTGATTTATCAACTTGGGGTAACCCTAATAGACAGCGAGGTCCTGCCACAGGGTGAAAAGTCTCGAGGCTTCCCTATGGCTTGGCTTGCAGGCAGGGGAATTAGCTCAAATGGTAGAGCGCTCGCTTAGCATGCGAGAGGTAGCGGGATCGATGCCCGCATTCTCCAGGTGACTTGGCCTTCCTATGACAGGGGCTTGGCTTTTGAACAAAAGAGCCGTAGCCGCTTGTCAAAAGCCCGGATTTAAACTGGACCTTTGCATCCGGAGTTCAACGCTCTTTCATGGTTTGGCTTGAAACACCAGTGCCTTGCACTTGACGCTGCGCCCACAAATACCTGCTCCGAGTGCTGAGAGTGGCGCGTGCCTGTCCTCGGCATCAAATGGGCTTGATGTAGAGCTGCGGTTCCACAGCGTACCCGTGCAAAGGTGGGAGCGTAAGCTTGACCTTCAATGTACAAAAGCCCAGCGCAGCAATTGCAGTCCTCACTGGTTTGTTGCCAGCGTCCT
The DNA here is from genome assembly GCF_046629955.1 of Centroberyx affinis. NCBI lineage: Eukaryota > Metazoa > Chordata > Actinopteri > Beryciformes > Berycidae > Centroberyx > Centroberyx affinis. Next base: position 67,079 of record NW_027278883.1, read on the forward strand.
GGCTTGGGGCGATTGGTTTCACATTGCTTACAGCAAGTGCTACGCGCACGCCTGAACAGGGACTTGAACCCTGGACCCTCAGATTAAAAGTCTGATGCTCTACCGTCTGAGCTACCCAGGCTCTGAGCACCCCTCCAGAGTGTCCTTTTTTGATCCTACAATTCAACTGCCAAGGTCATTGTTGCGTGAAGGTATAGCAGAAAAATCCCGCCCACGTTTGTGCAGTGAAATGTGCTGCAACCAAGCGTTCTGCCATCTGCCGTAGGGTGGGATAGGAAAAGGGCGCCGGTTTTGTATGCATACACATCTGAGTTGGTTACTTTGCTTTTGCATTCCAGTCTTTCAAACCGAGAACCTCGGTTTGCTGTGCCACCCTATGCATGCCTACGTTGTCCTAAAAGGGTATTTCTTTGTAAATGTCCGCCGTGTTTTGGGAAATCACGAGGCAGAAAATCACAGGCTTAAAACGGTTGCCGCGCCAGCCGTTACGGACACTGGGAGATAGATGGCAACCAAAACGGACCGCTTCCCGCAAGTGACCTCCTCACTTGCCGAAACCCGGGATCGAACCAGGGACCTTTAGATCTTCAGTCTAACGCTCTCCCAACTGAGCTATTTCGGCTTGTCGTCAGAGAGCCATCCCACGCACCGCCAGGGACCGCAACCGGCATGTGAAAGGATCACTGGGCGCGCTTGCAGGGACATGTATTTTCCAATGCACTTTGCATATGTCAATCAAAGACTTCTGCCTCTGAAACGGAAGAGCTCGGTCTGCTGTGCCATCACATTGGCAACATAACGGCTCTTGAAATGGTTCAATGAGCACCGATTTTTCACGACTGCAAGTTGCCAGTCAATGCCAGACACTGATTTATCAACTTGGGGTAACCCTAATAGACAGCGAGGTCCTGCCACAGGGTGAAAGGTCTCGAGGCTTCCCTATGGCTTGGCTTGCAGGCAGGGGAATTAGCTCAAATGGTAGAGCGCTCGCTTAGCATGCGAGAGGTAGCGGGATCGATGCCCGCATTCTCCAGGTGACTTGGCCTTCCTATGACAGGGGCTTGGCTTTTGAACAAAAGAGCCGTAGCCGCTTGTCAAAAGCCCGGATTTAAACTGGACCTTTGCATTCGGAGTTCAACGCTCTTTCATGGTTTGGCTTGAAACACCAGTGCCTTGCACTTGACGCTGCGCCCACAAATACCTGCTCCGAGTGCTGAGAGTGGCGCGTGCCTGTCCTCGGCATCAAATGGGCTTGATGTAGAGCTGCGGTTCCACAGCGTACCCGTGCAAAGGTGGGAGCGTAAGCTTGACCTTCAATGTACAAAAGCCCAGCGCAGCAATTGCAGTCCTCCCTCCTGGTTTGTTGCCAGCGTCCTGGCTTGGGGCAATTGGTTTCACATTGCTTACAGCAAATGCTACGCGCACGCCTGAACAGGGACTTGAACCCTGGACCCTCAGATTAAAAGTCTGATGCTCTACCGTCTGAGCTACCCAGGCTCTCAGCGCCTCTCCAGAGTGTCCTTTTTTGATCCTACAATTCAACTGCCAAGGTCATTGTTGCGTGAAGGTATAGCAGAAAGATCCCGCCCACGTTTGTGCAGTGAAATGTGCTGCAACCAAGCGTTCTGCCATCTGCCGTAGGGTGGGATAGGAAAAGGGCGCCGGTTTTGTATGCATACACATCTGAGTTGGTTACTTTGCTTTTGCATTCCAGTCTTTCAAACCGAGAACCTCGGTTTGCTGTGCCACCCTATGCATGCCTACGTTGTCCTAAAAGGGTATTTCTTTGTAAATGTCCGCCGTGTTTTGGGAAATCACGAGGCAGAAAATCACAGGCTTAAAACGGTTGCCGCGCCAGCCGTTACGGACACTGGGAGATAGATGGCAACCAAAAGGGACCGCTTCCCACAAGTGACCTCCTCATTTGCCGAAACCCGGGATCGAACCAGGAACCTTTAGATCTTCAGTCTAACGCTCTCCCAACTGAGCTATTTCGGCTTGTCGTCAGAGAGCCATCCCACGCACCGCCAGGGACCGCAACCGGCATGTGAAAGGATCACTGGGCGCGCTTGCAGGGACATGTATTTTCCAATGCACTTTGCATATGTCAATCAAAGACTTCTGCCTCTGAAACGGAAGAGCTCGGTCTGCTGTGCCATCACATTGGCAACATAACGGCTCTTGAAATGGTTCAATGAGCACCGATTTTTCACGACTGCAAGTTGCCAGTCAATGCCAGACACTGATTTATCAACTTGGGGTAACCCTAATAGACAGCGAGGTCCTGCCACAGGGTGAAAAGTCTCGAGGCTTCCCTATGGCTTGGCTTGCAGGCAGGGGAATTAGCTCAAATGGTAGAGCGCTCGCTTAGCATGCGAGAGGTAGCGGGATCGATGCCCGCATTCTCCAGGTGACTTGGCCTTCCTATGACAGGGGCTTGGCTTTTGAACAAAAGAGCCGTAGCCGCTTGTCAAAAGCCCGGATTTAAACTGGACCTTTGCATCCGGAGTTCAACGCTCTTTCATGGTTTGGCTTGAAACACCAGTGCCTTGCACTTGACGCTGCGCCCACAAATACCTGCTCCGAGTGCTGAGAGTGGCGCGTGCCTGTCCTCGGCATCAAATGGGCTTGATGTAGAGCTGCGGTTCCACAGCGTACCCGTGCAAAGGTGGGAGCGTAAGCTTGACCTTCAATGTACAAAAGCCCAGCGCAGCAATTGCAGTCCTCACTGGTTTGTTGCCAGTGTCCTGGCTTGGGGCGATTGGTTTCACATTGCTTACAGCAAGTGCTACGCGCACGCCTGAACAGGGACTTGAACCCTGGACCCTCAGATTAAAAGTCTGATGCTTTACCGTCTGAGCTACCCAGGCTCTGAGCGCCCCTCCAGAGTGTCCTTTTTTGATCCTACAATTCAACTGCCAAGGTCATTGTTGCGTGAAGGTATAGCAGAAAAATCCCGCCCACGTTTGTGCAGTGAAATGTGCTGCAACCAAGCGTTCTGCCATCTGCCGTAGGGTGGGATAGGAAAAGGGCGCCGGTTTTGTATGCATACACATCTGAGTTGGTTACTTTGCTTTTGCATTCCAGTCTTTCAAACCGAGAACCTCGGTTTGCTGTGCCACCCTATGCATGCCTACGTTGTCCTAAAAGGGTATTTCTTTGTAAATGTCCGCCGTGTTTTGGGAAATCACGAGGCAGAAAATCACAGGCTTAAAACGGTTGCCGCGCCAGCCGTTACGGACACTGGGAGATAGATGGCAACCAAAAGGGACCGCTTCCCGCAAGTGACCTCCTCACTTGCCGAAACCCGGGATCGAACCAGGGACCTTTAGATCTTCAGTCTAACGCTCTCCCAACTGAGCTATTTCGGCTTGTCGTCAGAGAGCCATCCCACGCACCGCCAGGGACCGCAACCGGCATGTGAAAGGATCACTGGGCGCGCTTGCAGGGACATGTATTTTCCAATGCACTTTGCATATGTCAATCAAAGACTTCTGCCTCTGAAACGGAAGAGCTCGGTCTGCTGTGCCATCACATTGGCAACATAACGGCTCTTGAAATGGTTCAATGAGCACCGATTTTTCACGACTGCAAGTTGCCAGTCAATGCCAGACACTGATTTATCAACTTGGGGTAACCCTAATAGACAGCGAGGTCCTGCCACAGGGTGAAAAGTCTCGAGGCTTCCCTATGGCTTGGCTTGCAGGCAGGGGAATTAGCTCAAATGGTAGAGCGCTCGCTTAGCATGCGAGAGGTAGCGGGATCGATGCCCGCATTCTCCAGGTGACTTGGCCTTCCTATGACAGGGGCTTGGCTTTTGAACAAAAGAGCCGTAGCCGCTTGTCAAAAGCCCGGATTTAAACTGGACCTTTGCATCCGGAGTTCAACGCTCTTTCATGGTTTGGCTTGAAACGCCAGTGCCTTGCACTTGACGCTGCGCCCACAAATACCTGCTCCGAGTGCTGAGAGTGGCGCGTGCCTGTCCTCGGCATCAAATGGGCTTGATGTAGAGCTGCGGTTCCACAGCGTACCCGTGCAAAGGTGGGAGCGTAAGCTTGACCTTCAATGTACAAAAGCCCAGCGCAGCAATTGCAGTCCTCCCTGGTTTGTTGCGAGCGTCCTGGCTTGGGGCGATTGGTTTCACATTGCTTACAGCAAGTGCTACGCGCACGCCTGAACAGGGACTTGAACCCTGGACCCTCAGATTAAAAGTCTGATGCTCTACCGTCTGAGCTACCCAGGCTCTGAGCGCCCCTCCAGAGTGTCCTTTTTTGATCCTACAATTCAACTGCCAAGGTCATTGTTGCGTGAAGGTATAGCAGAAAAATCCCGCCCACGTTTGTGCAGTGAAATGTGCTGCAACCAAGCGTTCTGCCATCTGCCGTAGGGTGGGATAGGAAAAGGGCGCCGGTTTTGTATGCATACACATCTGAGTTGGTTACTTTGCTTTTGCATTCCAGTCTTTCAAACCGAGAACCTCGGTTTGCTGTGCCACCCTATGCATGCCTACGTTGTCCTAAAAGGGTATTTCTTTGTAAATGTCCGCCGTGTTTTGGGAAATCACGAGGCAGAAAATCACAGGCTTAAAACGGTTGCCGCGCCAGCCGTTACGGACACTGGGAGATAGATGGCAACCAAAAGGGACCGCTTCCCGCAAGTGACCTCCTCACTTGCCGAAACCCGGGATCGAACCAGGGACCTTTAGATCTTCAGTCTAACGCTCTCCCAAGTGAGCTATTTCGGCTTGTCGTCAGAGAGCCATCCCACGCACCGCCAGGGACCGCAACCGGCATGTGAAAGGATCACTGGGCGCGCTTGCAGGGACATGTATTTTCCAATGCACTTTGCATATGTCAATCAAAGACTTCTGCCTCTGAAACGGAAGAGCTCGGTCTGCTGTGCCATCACATTGGCAACATAACGGCTCTTGAAATGGTTCAATGAGCACCGATTTTTCACGACTGCAAGTTGCCAGTCAATGCCAGACACTGATTTATCAACTTGGGGTAACCCTAATAGACAGCGAGGTCCTGCCACAGGGTGAAAAGTCTCGAGGCTTCCCTATGGCTTGGCTTGCAGGCAGGGGAATTAGCTCAAATGGTAGAGCGCTCGCTTAGCATGCGAGAGGTAGCGGGATCGATGCCCGCATTCTCCAGGTGACTTGGCCTTCCTATGACAGGGGCTTGGCTTTTGAACAAAAGAGCCGTAGCCGCTTGTCAAAAGCCCGGATTTAAACTGGACCTTTGCATCCGGAGTTCAACGCTCTTTCATGGTTTGGCTTGAAACGCCAGTGCCTTGCACTTGACGCTGCGCCCACAAATACCTGCTCCGAGTGCTGAGAGTGGCGCGTGCCTGTCCTCGGCATCAAATGGGCTTGATGTAGAGCTGCGGTTCCACAGCGTACCCGTGCAAAGGTGGGAGCGTAAGCTTGACCTTCAATGTACAAAAGCCCAGCGCAGCAATTGCAGTCCTCCCTGGTTTGTTGCGAGCGTCCTGGCTTGGGGCGATTGGTTTCACATTGCTTACAGCAAGTGCTACGCGCACGCCTGAACAGGGACTTGAACCCTGGACCCTCAGATTAAAAGTCTGATGCTCTACCGTCTGAGCTACCCAGGCTCTGAGCGCCCCTCCAGAGTGTCCTTTTTTGATCCTACAATTCAACTGCCAAGGTCATTGTTGCGTGAAGGTATAGCAGAAAAATCCCGCCCACGTTTGTGCAGTGAAATGTGCTGCAACCAAGCGTTCTGCCATCTGCCGTAGGGTGGGATAGGAAAAGGGCGCCGGTTTTGTATGCATACACATCTGAGTTGGTTACTTTGCTTTTGCATTCCAGTCTTTCAAACCGAGAACCTCGGTTTGCTGTGCCACCCTATGCATGCCTACGTTGTCCTAAAAGGGTATTTCTTTGTAAATGTCCGCCGTGTTTTGGGAAATCACGAGGCAGAAAATCACAGGCTTAAAACGGTTGCCGCGCCAGCCGTTACGGACACTGGGAGATAGATGGCAACCAAAACGGACCGCTTCCCGCAAGTGACCTCCTCACTTGCCGAAACCCGGGATCGAACCAGGGACCTTTAGATCTTCAGTCTAACGCTCTCCCAACTGAGCTATTTCGGCTTGTCGTCAGAGAGCCATCCCACGCACCGCCAGGGACCGCAACCGGCATGTGAAAGGATCACTGGGCGCGCTTGCAGGGACATGTATTTTCCAATGCACTTTGCATATGTCAATCAAAGACTTCTGCCTCTGAAACGGAAGAGCTCGGTCTGCTGTGCCATCACATTGGCAACATAACGGCTCTTGAAATGGTTCAATGAGCACCGATTTTTCACGACTGCAAGTTGCCAGTCAATGCCAGACACTGATTTATCAACTTGGGGTAACCCTAATAGACAGCGAGGTCCTGCCACAGGGTGAAAAGTCTCGAGGCTTCCCTATGGCTTGGCTTGCAGGCAGGGGAATTAGCTCAAATGGTAGAGCGCTCGCTTAGCATGCGAGAGGTAGCGGGATCGATGCCCGCATTCTCCAGGTGACTTGGCCTTCCTATGACAGGGGCTTGGCTTTTGAACAAAAGAGCCGTAGCCGCTTGTCAAAAGCCCGGATTTAAACTGGACCTTTGCATCCGGAGTTCAACGCTCTTTCATGGTTTGGCTTGAAACGCCAGTGCCTTGCACTTGACGCTGCGCCCACAAACACCTGCTCCGAGTGCTGAGAGTGGCGCGTGCCTGTCCTCGGCATCAAATGGGCTTGATGTAGAGCTGCGGTTCCACAGCGTACCCGTGCAAAGGTGGGAGCGTAAGCTTGACCTTCAATGTACAAAAGCCCAGCGCAGCAATTGCAGTCCTCCCTGGTTTGTTGCGAGCGTCCTGGCTTGGGGCGATTGGTTTCACATTGCTTACAGCAAGTGCTACGCGCACGCCTGAACAGGGACTTGAACCCTGGACCCTCAGATTAAAAGTCTGATGCTCTACCGTCTGAGCTACCCAGGCTCTGAGCGCCCCTCCAGAGTGTCCTTTTTTGATCCTACAATTCAACTGCCAAGGTCATTGTTGCGTGAAGGTATAGCAGAAAAATCCCGCCCACGTTTGTGCAGTGAAATGTGCTGCAACCAAGCGTTCTGCCATCTGCCGTAGGGTGGGATAGGAAAAGGGCGCCGGTTTTGTATGCATACACATCTGAGTTGGTTACTTTGCTTTTGCATTCCAGTCTTTCAAACCGAGAACCTCGGTTTGCTGTGCCACCCTATGCATGCCTACGTTGTCCTAAAAGGGTATTTCTTTGTAAATGTCCGCCGTGTTTTGGGAAATCACGAGGCAGAAAATCACAGGCTTAAAACGGTTGCCGCGCCAGCCGTTACGGACACTGGGAGATAGATGGCAACCAAAAGGGACCGCTTCCCGCAAGTGACCTCCTCATTTGCCGAAACCCGGGATCGAACCAGGGACCTTTAGATCTTCAGTCTAACGCTCTCCCAACTGAGCTATTTCGGCTTGTCGTCAGAGAGCCATCCCACGCACCGCCAGGGACCGCAACCGGCATGTGAAAGGATCACTGGGCGCGCTTGCAGGGACATGTATTTTCCAATGCACTTTGCATATGTCAATCAAAGACTTCTGCCTCTGAAACGGAAGAGCTCGGTCTGCTGTGCCATCACATTGGCAACATAACGGCTCTTGAAATGGTTCAATGAGCACCGATTTTTCACGACTGCAAGTTGCCAGTCAATGCCAGACACTGATTTATCAACTTGGGGTAACCCTAATAGACAGCGAGGTCCTGCCACAGGGTGAAAAGTCTCGAGGCTTCCCTATGGCTTGGCTTGCAGGCAGGGGAATTAGCTCAAATGGTAGAGCGCTCGCTTAGCATGCGAGAGGTAGCGGGATCGATGCCCGCATTCTCCAGGTGACTTGGCCTTCCTATGACAGGGGCTTGGCTTTTGAACAAAAGAGCCGTAGCCGCTTGTCAAAAGCCCGGATTTAAACTGGACCTTTGCATCCGGAGTTCAACGCTCTTTCATGGTTTGGCTTGAAACACCAGTGCCTTGCACTTGACGCTGCGCCCACAAATACCTGCTCCGAGTGCTGAGAGTGGCGCGTGCCTGTCCTCGGCATCAAATGGGCTTGATGTAGAGCTGCGGTTCCACAGCGTACCCGTGCAAAGGTGGGAGCGTAAGCTTGACCTTCAATGTACAAAAGCCCAGCGCAGCAATTGCAGTCCTCACTGGTTTGTTGCCAGTGTCCTGGCTTGGGGCGATTGGTTTCACATTGCTTACAGCAAGTGCTACGCGCACGCCTGAACAGGGACTTGAACCCTGGACCCTCAGATTAAAAGTCTGATGCTCTACCGTCTGAGCTACCCAGGCTCTGAGCGCCCCTCCAGAGTGTCCTTTTTTGATCCTACAATTCAACTGCCAAGGTCATTGTTGCGTGAAGGTATAGCAGAAAAATCCCGCCCACGTTTGTGCAGTGAAATGTGCTGCAACCAAGCGTTCTGCCATCTGCCGTAGGGTGGGATAGGAAAAGGGCGCCGGTTTTGTATGCATACACATCTGAGTTGGTTACTTTGCTTTTGCATTCCAGTCTTTCAAACCGAGAACCTCGGTTTGCTGTGCCACCCTATGCATGCCTACGTTGTCCTAAAAGGGTATTTCTTTGTAAATGTCCGCCGTGTTTTGGGAAATCACGAGGCAGAAAATCACAGGCTTAAAACGGTTGCCGCGCCAGCCGTTACGGACACTGGGAGATAGATGGCAACCAAAAGGGACCGCTTCCCGCAAGTGACCTCCTCACTTGCCGAAACCCGGGATCGAACCAGGGACCTTTAGATCTTCAGTCTAACGCTCTCCCAACTGAGCTATTTCGGCTTGTCGTCAGAGAGCCATCCCACGCACCGCCAGGGACCGCAACCGGCATGTGAAAGGATCACTGGGCGCGCTTGCAGGGACATGTATTTTCCAATGCACTTTGCATATGTCAATCAAAGACTTCTGCCTCTGAAACGGAAGAGCTCGGTCTGCTGTGCCATCACATTGGCAACATAACGGCTCTTGAAATGGTTCAATGAGCACCGATTTTTCACGACTGCAAGTTGCCAGTCAATGCCAGACACTGATTTATCAACTTGGGGTAACCCTAATAGACAGCGAGGTCCTGCCACAGGGTGAAAAGTCTCGAGGCTTCCCTATGGCTTGGCTTGCAGGCAGGGGAATTAGCTCAAATGGTAGAGCGCTCGCTTAGCATGCGAGAGGTAGCGGGATCGATGCCCGCATTCTCCAGGTGACTTGGCCTTCCTATGACAGGGGCTTGGCTTTTGAACAAAAGAGCCGTAGCCGCTTGTCAAAAGCCCGGATTTAAACTGGACCTTTGCATCCGGAGTTCAACGCTCTTTCATGGTTTGGCTTGAAACACCAGTGCCTTGCACTTGACGCTGCGCCCACAAATACCTGCTCCGAGTGCTGAGAGTGGCGCGTGCCTGTCCTCGGCATCAAATGGGCTTGATGTAGAGCTGCGGTTCCACAGCGTACCCGTGCAAAGGTGGGAGCGTAAGCTTGACCTTCAATGTACAAAAGCCCAGCGCAGCAATTGCAGTCCTCACTGGTTTGTTGCCAGCGTCCTGGCTTGGGGCGATTGGTTTCACATTGCTTACAGCAAGTGCTACGCGCACGCCTGAACAGGGACTTGAACCCTGGACCCTCAGATTAAAAGTCTGATGCTCTACCGTCTGAGCTACCCAGGCTCTGAGCGCCCCTCCAGAGTGTCCTTTTTTGATCCTACAATTCAACTGCCAAGGTCATTGTTGCGTGAAGGTATAGCAGAAAAATCCCGCCCACGTTTGTGCAGTGAAATGTGCTGCAACCAAGCGTTCTGCCATCTGCCGTAGGGTGGGATAGGAAAAGGGCGCCGGTTTTGTATGCATACACATCTGAGTTGGTTACTTTGCTTTTGCATTCCAGTCTTTCAAACCGAGAACCTCGGTTTGCTGTGCCACCCTATGCATGCCTACGTTGTCCTAAAAGGGTATTTCTTTGTAAATGTCCGCCGTGTTTTGGGAAATCACGAGGCAGAAAATCACAGGCTTAAAACGGTTGCCGCGCCAGCCGTTACGGACACTGGGAGATAGATGGCAACCAAAACGGACCGCTTCCCGCAAGTGACCTCCTCACTTGCCGAAACCCGGGATCGAACCAGGGACCTTTAGATCTTCAGTCTAACGCTCTCCCAACTGAGCTATTTCGGCTTGTCGTCAGAGAGCCATCCCACGCACCGCCAGGGACCGCAACCGGCATGTGAAAGGATCACTGGGCGCGCTTGCAGGGACATGTATTTTCCAATGCACTTTGCATATGTCAATCAAAGACTTCTGCCTCTGAAACGGAAGAGCTCGGTCTGCTGTGCCATCACATTGGCAACATAACGGCTCTTGAAATGGTTCAATGAGCACCGATTTTTCACGACTGCAAGTTGCCAGTCAATGCCAGACACTGATTTATCAACTTGGGGTAACCCTAATAGACAGCGAGGTCCTGCCACAGGGTGAAAAGTCTCGAGGCTTCCCTATGGCTTGGCTTGCAGGCAGGGGAATTAGCTCAAATGGTAGAGCGCTCGCTTAGCATGCGAGAGGTAGCGGGATCGATGCCCGCATTCTCCAGGTGACTTGGCCTTCCTATGACAGGGGCTTGGCTTTTGAACAAAAGAGCCGTAGCCGCTTGTCAAAAGCCCGGATTTAAACTGGACCTTTGCATCCGGAGTTCAACGCTCTTTCATGGTTTGGCTTGAAACACCAGTGCCTTGCACTTGACGCTGCGCCCACAAATACCTGCTCCGAGTGCTGAGAGTGGCGCGTGCCTGTCCTCGGCATCAAATGGCCTTGATGTAGAGCTGCGGTTCCACAGCGTACCCGTGCAAAGGTGGGAGCGTAAGCTTGACCTTCAATGTACAAAAGCCCAGCGCAGCAATTGCAGTCCTCACTGGTTTGTTGCCAGTGTCCTGGCTTGGGGCGATTGGTTTCACATTGCTTACAGCAAGTGCTACGCGCACGCCTGAACAGGGACTTGAACCCTGGACCCTCAGATTAAAAGTCTGATGCTCTACCGTCTGAGCTACCCAGGCTCTGAGCACCCCTCCAGAGTGTCCTTTTTTGATCCTACAATTCAACTGCCAAGGTCATTGTTGCGTGAAGGTATAGCAGAAAAATCCCGCCCACGTTTGTGCAGTGAAATGTGCTGCAACCAAGCGTTCTGCCATCTGCCGTAGGGTGGGATAGGAAAAGGGCGCCGGTTTTGTATGCATACACATCTGAGTTGGTTACTTTGCTTTTGCATTCCAGTCTTTCAAACCGAGAACCTCGGTTTGCTGTGCCACCCTATGCATGCCTACGTTGTCCTAAAAGGGTATTTCTTTGTAAATGTCCGCCGTGTTTTGGGAAATCACGAGGCAGAAAATCACAGGCTTAAAACGGTTGCCGCGCCAGCCGTTACGGACACTGGGAGATAGATGGCAACCAAAAGGGACTGCTTCCCGCAAGTGACCTCCTCACTTGCCGAAACCCGGGATCGAACCAGGGACCTTTAGAAAGAAAAATACCACATTAGTATTTACCATTCAAAATGGAGTACACCGCACTGGTTTCGAAGGCTGTCTTGGAACGGTGGCCCTTCATGTTGAATTTGGACATGAGACTGTTTGTAAAGAGCCTGAAAGACACATACAGGATCCACTTTACTGATCAATACAACACTGCTGTGGAAATAAGCCTTGTGATTTTAATATCCATGTTACAAACCTTTGCATCATTACTTCATAGTGTAAACATATGGCATACCTGTCCATGATCTTGGCTGCACAGTCCCTGACATTTTTGCCTCCGATTCTGCTCAACTGTTCAATCTGAGAGTAAAGAGTAAAATTACCAAGACTTGAAATTTCACCTGATAAATGGGCATAATTTAGCATCCATTAATAGCATTATGTGTGATTGTAAAATGGCATTCAGTACAGTTATGGAAAATATCAATATCAAATATAGCCGCAAGCAGCGATTGAGGGGTCCAAGCGGTTTGTGCTGGACAGTCCAGACATGCTGTGAGCGAAAATTGGTGAAGATTGGACAAAATATGTAGGAGAAGACGCGAAAAAACAGTTTTGGACAAAATTCAACATGGCGGAAAACCTTGTGGGCTGAAATGGGAGTGGCCTATATGGATAGATGCAACTTGGCCCAAGGAATCCAGCAATCAAGGAATTTTGTTCCTATGATCTACAGTCACCAAGTTATGGCCTTTTAAAATTTGAAATGTTGCTATAGCGCCCCCTATAGGCGAAATGACACCAATTTTTTTTATATTAGCTCAGACTACATACCTGCACACGTGTACCAAGTTTGGTTACCATAGGACAATGCGTTCCTGAGTTATGGCTATGATTTTTGTGAAATAGGCCCCACCCACGACAGTTGACCAAACTTTGGAAGTCGATTATATGAAAATAGTGTGGAATATCAAAAAACTGCTCGATAACTTTTGTTCAGGACAGTCCAGACATGCTGTCACAAATTTGGTGACGATTGGACAAAATTTGTAGGAGTAGCAGCGAAAAAACAGTTTTGGACAAAATTCAAAATGGCGGAAAATCTAGTTAGGCGGAAATGGGCGGGGCCTATATGGATGGATGCAGAATGAACCAAGGAATCCAGGGAAAGTGGTTGGAATTTTGATTGTGGCCCATACGGTTCAGAAGTTATAGGCCAAAACATAAAGTTGCTTGCTATAGCGCCACCATGAGGCCAATTGACGTGGGTTTCGTTGCCTGAGTAGCGGCTGAGACTTTGGACCTATCTGCCAAGTTTGGTCGCTGTAGCTCTTACGGTTTCTGAGATCCAGATACTTTTAGGTCAGAAGAAGAAGAAGAAGAAGAAGAAGAAGCGGAATAATAATCCGAACAAAAACAATAGGGTTCCCAGCACTACGTGCTTGGACCCCTAAAAACAGCAAATATCAGAGCATTTATCAATACACAGGATATGATATTACTATCCCTTGTGCCATAATCCAAGGTGAGCATACATGTAGAGGGCCAAATCTAGGTTCATCGGAATGATATATTACCATAGAAAACATCAGGCTATACCATCATAAATCTACAGCACCATAAGACAGGCAGCAACATACATCAGCTCTAGTGTCAGGGTGAGTGAGTATAAGGAAATCATTTGGGTTATCAAGTGGGCAGCTTCCTTTACCATTAGATTTCTTTCCTCTGGAGTTTTGAGCTGTTCCTCCAAGAGATCAAACTCATCCATCCTCTCCATTCTTTTAATATGATAATCAGAGTTCCTTGGCTCCGCCCTCCCGACACGTTTTACCTCCTCCAATATCTCCACCAGTTTAGTTAGAACGCACTTCTGAAATTCTGAAATGTTGTAAACACACAGACAGGAACACTCATGTATAAGCCATTTACGAAAATTAACTTCAGTCATTTGAGTTTAAAAATATGTGTGACAACAGGTTCCCATTTCATTCACACTGCAAAACCTAAAGGCCAAAATCCCTGTAATATTTTTAGTAATCGCAATACATTCAGTTCATTGAATCTAATAAGCCAACGCCACAGTTGAATGTCAAGAAATTCACTTTGTGGCTTTGTAATGTTGGCACGTGTCTGTATCATGCTGCCCACACATATATTGCAAATTGTACTATTGCAGTGGTTAGCAAGGAATATAACTGATGATTGACTTTGTTTGCACTTGTGGCCTGAAAATGTCAATTAACAAGAGCTTGACAGACAAGAGATACAAGTCTGAAGGAAAATACCTATACACAAGACAAGCTTATTCAATTCTGTACTTACTGGCAGTAGACATAGGAAACATGCCTCTCTGGCCTTCTGAAGCCCTGGGTGTTTCTGAAACAAACATTTAAACTCAATACACTGCATGCCAATAAGAAAAACAAGATCAAAGTTGCCCTTACAACTGTATAACTATAGTATTTATGCCCCAATTTAGGGATACTGAGAACAGACATGCTATGATAGTTAGGTAGCTACATATTATTATCATCATTGATCATATGAACCCAATACAATTTGCATATAGAGCAGACAAAGGACACAGAGGATGATTGACTTTTTATCTGCCAGTGAAACCCCAAGTCCTAATGAAAGGTCTCTGAACTGCAAGTATCATGCTTCAACATCAAGACTCAAAAGAAAGAAATCAAGTCACTTTTTTCAATACAGGTGTGCCTCAATGCTGTGTTCTCTTTATTGTCCTTTTTTTGACCAAGCCTAGAGATTTTATGAGAACAATAAATACCATACAATCCTCAAGCTTAATGTCGGGGAGACTACAAGACACCAGCAGATGCCCATTGATGTAAAACCTTTCACAACAAAAATTAGTTCACAATTCCTATAATTTGTCTTACCATGTCCAGCACAATCTCTATCAGATGGATCCTGGGAAGGAAAAAATGTAGATGAAGAGTCTCTTGCCCAGCTTGACTGGTGTGCAAATGCCCTGGATAGTTCTGTAACACAATTTCATACACATATAATAAAATGTCCCAGTCAGTACACATGTCAAGAGAAACAAAATAAGACAGGTAAGTAGGTAGGTGTCTCTTAGGGCACTTTTACTTTACATTTTCTTATTTATTTATAATATTCTCTTTGTTTATATTGTTTATTCAAACATTTCATTAAAAAGGGATTTACTCTAGTAATATGTTTCTCTTTTCTGTGTTGCATAGTAATTTTCAAATTTAAAAGATATTGAATATTGGCACAAAATATCGGCAGGTTCAGGTAAAAAATATCAAAATCAATATCTGCCTCAAAAAACCCTTGTTGGTCGAACCCTAAACTGAAGTCACCTGATCTTGCAGAGGATGTGGAGGGAGACCTCCTGCCACACTCCCCTGAAGCCCTGGATTGCCCTGAAACACCAATATGGCACTTGAACATGAATGGCATGAATTGTTGAAAGTTGCATGAGAACTGGCGTCAAGACTTGCACAGTTATGGTGGTATACGTGATATCGCGTTGTTTGTACTATGGCGTGGCTTGTACAAGGTCCACCTATTCTTGTTTTTCTTACCATGTCTGGTTGAATCTCTGCCAATCTCTGTTTTGTATCTTGTAGGCCAACTGAACTCACCTGATCTTGAAGAGGATGTGGAGGGGGACCACCTGGTACGCTCTCCTGAAGCCCCGGATTGCTCTGAAACACCAACATGGCGCTTGAGCATGAATGGCACTGCTGAGGTGACAGTGTGCTACATCTAACCTATAATGTTTATATAATATGTATGCATTTGTGTAGCATGTTTGCTAAGTCTACAAATTCCTGTCATTAAGTGGTCCAGAAGGACCCATGGAACCGGCCTAGAACACTGAAAATAACTGACTGTTTGACTGACTGCTCATTGTTGAAAGCTGCGTAAGAAGTGGCGTCAAGACCTGCAGTTATGGTGGTATTGCCTTGTTTGCACTATGGCCTGGCTTGTACAAGGTCCACCTATTCTTGTTTTTCTTACCATGTCTGGTTGAATCTCTGCCAGAATCTCTTCTACGCCTGGACTGTTGCGCAGATGCCCTGGATTGTTCTGAAACACAATTTCAAACTCATCCCAGTGAGTTCACATGCCAGCAGAAACAAAATGAGACAGTTTTGTATCTTGTAGGCCAAGCTGTCAACTGAACTCACCTGATCTTGAAGAGGATGTCGAGGCGGACCTCCTGGTACACTCTCCTGAAGCCCCGGATTGCCCTGAAACACCAACATAGCACTTGAGCATGAATGGCACTGCTGAGGTGACAGTGTGCTACACCTAACCTACAATATCTATACAGTATGTATGCATTTATGTATCATAAATTCCCATCATAAAATGGCTAAATGTTTGTTGTTTGTTCTCACCATGTCTGGTAGTGGACTGGGGACAGGGGGGATAGGAACCTTGCAGTGAATCTGCAAAACATAGGAAATCAAATCAATGTCCATCAAAAGATATAGCAATAAACTGGCTAAAATACCCAAATCATGAAACAGGCTACAATCGAGCAAATTGTAAAAGCTTACATGTAATCAGTGTTGGGCAAGTTACTGAAAATTAGTAATTAGTTAGTTACTAGTTACTTCTCTCAAAAAGTAATTTAAATACTTTACCAATTACTGCATAATAAAAGTAATTAGTTACTAGGGAAAGTAACTTTTGCGTTACTTTTAAATGTCTGCTTCAGTTCTCTTATTACACATAGCTATATTATTTTAGTGTTGCTGTGGCACAGTGTGGGACAAGACAACTGTCAAATTTTATCTATCATTGTACCCATTATCACTATGATGAAAAGTAAGTAGTGGAACAATAGAACTCAATAGATATGTTTTGATAGGCGTATTTATTGTAGCCTCGACAGGCCTTCAAATCAAGCATTAGTACACTGTGTGGGCTGAGTTACCGCACCGGTAGCAGTGTTGCCAACTCCTTTCCAAGGAAAGTAGCTATTGGCTGCTCAGAAAGTCGCTAGAAGTCGCCAGATGATGTCATACGATAATTTGCCTATCAATATATAATGCTGCACTTGTTATGCACGCTGCGGAGTAGCCCATTTAAATATAAGTGCTGACTCCGCCCACCCGGGCCAGTTTCGGCGTACGCCGGTAACAATTACAAGTGGACCCTATCCTACGTACAGCCCCTGCTGTGGGAAGCGCTGTGATCATCAGACTCTCTGGATTAGACAAGCAAGTAGAGAAAACCGGCATCAGCCAAACCAATTTATTGCCAAATGCTTTGGGATTCAACACATTAACATTGCTTCCCATGGTCAGAAAAAGTCGGCAGATTTGTTGCTAGTCGCTTTTGAGAAATAAAGTCTCCAGGGAGGTTGGTAGTCTTTTGATTCACTTGCACCACCGTAAAGTTAGATGATCATAAACCGGATAATCCAGTAACGAGTGATGAGCCCATTTAAATTTCGGTAACTGTAATTGCGTTATTAATTTCAAAAAGTAATTAGTTACATTACTAGTTACTGCCAAAAGTTACGTTGTAACGCGTTATTCCCAACACTGCGTATTGGTATATCTGGGCAGCGACTACATTTTGATGTTCGCAGTACCCTGACTATTGTTGATAATAATAAGGTGACAGTTTAGTTTGAGGTGTTTGCTCACCCCGATTATGACCCTACCCTAATTAAGATAACCAGAGTAGGCCTAAGGTCTTTACATGACAGTTACAATAGTCAAAGTTTCGTATTAGTGACATTATGATCAGATTATTAGTGTGCATGGAAATGTTGTCGCTGTGGGCTTCTGATTCTGAGCTGGACAACGGCTAATTTGTTCCCAGGTATCACTCACAATGAAGATATTGTTTCCAGTGATTACACTGATCATCCACACTTACTGGACACCCATAGAATTAGTGGCAAAACCTCCCTTTAATATGCCCAATACAAATAAATGAAATAGGTTTACTGTTCACTTAATCACTATACATGGTTATCTCACCAGGTGTATCCTCTGAGGATGGTGAAGAGTCAGGAAGCTTTCTCTTCCACATAGACGAGCTATAAGGATTGTGTGATTCTGCAAACAACATTAAAACATAATGCATAAACCTTACCCTATGACCAATTTTGATTATATGAATTTTATTCAAGCTTAACTCGGCCCACCTTGTGTGTGTTCTCTGAAACACAAACAGTTAAACTAAATCTGGTTACACCTCAGAAAGGAATAAGCTACTACACAGGCAGTTATTACTGACACAGGAACATTACCTTGATGCTGATAATAAGTTGACCTTTAACATGTTAGGGGAAACAGACAAACAGAGCTCCAGCACTCTTACAAAGTATATGATGCTGCTAAAACATACAATATCCATACCTTATTCCATTAGAGAGCAGACTATTTATTGGATCATAATAATACCAGCTTTTGTTACCACAACCTGCTGCGTGCCCACCAACTGCATCCTGACTTTCGCTATAGATATAGGCTGTAGATGTGTTTTGCTGGTTGACAAGAGATGGAGAGAGGGATCTGCAACGCTCTCTGCTTTCAGATCTCCCTGTCAAATTAAAATATGCTCATGTAGAACCGTCAGTGAACTAACTGTACTATTAGTTACAAAACAACTTAAACCTGCACTAAGCGATTTCAGACCCTATAACCAATCCTGAAACTAATGTGTGCTATGCATAGACTATGTGGAGATTGTTTAAGATGTTACGATATAAACCGCTCTCCACACAGCAGCAGCTGTGTTGCTGTTTTCACCTATTTTCTGAAGCTTGTTTTCAAAACTTGTGGAACCTAATAACAAATGCAATGTGACTAGATACACAACAATGTGTTACAAACTATTGCTCATGTCAACAACTAGCCTGCACTATCTCTGTTGAACAATGCTCTAGCAAGGTATGGTCTATCAACTTACCCTCAGCAGTGGACTTGGATCCAGCAGCAGTCTCATTTTTTTTTTATCTCAGGTGGCTTTGGAAATGCCTGCAGACTAGGGCTGTCCCGAATACCATTTTTTGGGCTTCGGAGCTTCGGTAGTAATCAACAGCGAATATTCAAAGCTTCGGTCACAGCGGGGGGGGGTTTAAGCATCACGCACCTTCAAACTGCTTGGCTTTCCATACACGGGTAACAGTTCACCCGACAAAGTTCACACATAGTCACAGTTCTCCTCACAAAAACATAGCGCTGAAAACATACTTAACGTACATATAACTTCAATTAATAGCCAGAGAGAGAGAGAGAGAGAGTCGAGCGAGAGAGAGAGAGAGAGTCGAGCGAGAGAGAGATGGTCGAGCGAGCTAGAAAGTGAATGAAGAGAGGAAGCGGTAGTAGCGAGAAAGCTGGTGAATCAGAGAAATAAAACGTTATTTTCTGATTGTTTCACAGCGGTTACGTTCTAAAGCGCAGAGAGAGAGAGAGAGAGAGAGAGAGAGAGAGAGAGCCCCGTATCAAAATACCGGTAGCCTACCTTAGAAAAAAGATTTAAAAAAAAAGAAAAGATCAACGGAGAAATGTCTTGCTGCTGCTTCTCCTGAGTTTTGTTCAGCAAATTTGACAACTGACAGCTTGAATTTCAGGTCGTACTTTTTTTCTCTGTGCCACCATGGCGATCAGCAAATGTGACTGACATTTGAATGCAAGTAAAAAAAAAAAGAAACTGCTTCGCAGCGTCAATGGCAACCGGCTTACGGATTACATATTAAATTACATTTAAAAAAACGAATATCCGAATCCCAAAATTGAAAACCGAAAACCTACCCAACGAACGAATATCCGAATAGTCGAATATTCGGGTCCAGCCCTACTGCAGACCTGTATGGTTATCTAGATGTAAAGCAGCAACATAAATATTCCCTAAGCATTCTTTACAATTAATGTTTAACAGTCAGAATATTACTTTTAGATACAGTGAACATTAGAAAAAGAAGATGGTAATTCTATATGAATGTATTCACCTTTAGATCTCTTCCTCTTGACAGCAGTGTCATTGTCTTCTTCTGAGGGAAATGGTCCTGTAATTACATAAAATCTTACTTTTTGTGAGTTGAACAATGTGAATATTATAAATGTAAATACATTTGTACATTTACCTTCTATATAATCCTCATATCTCTTCTTTTTGACAGTTCTTTGCCGCTTGCTTCTGGGATAATGGAATCCTCATCCGTTTGTGCAGATGTATAATTGTAGTCTTCACAAATTTTTTCCTTTTCTGTTACAAAGTTTATTGAATTAAACAGTGCACATTAAACAAGTACACTGAAAAAACAACCCCCCCCCCCCCCCAAAAAAAAAAAAAAAAACTTAAAGGACAGTGATTCATACCTGATGTAATCTTAATTTTCACAAGATGGAAAGAGAGCCAGTCCTCTGCTGGATCTTGCCGCCGTTTACGTGCTGTTAGCACTTGGCTTTTTGGCCAACGCACCACCTTTGTCTCCATATTTATCCAGTTGTATGGAATGACGTCTTCATACTGTTTATCTCCCTCTGTCCACACAGCCCTTGCAAAGGCCATTATCTGAAAAAAATCTTAACACATGTTCAAAATAACAAAATAAATGTAAGCATCCAATTTCATACCCAGAGATAATAGCTGAGACTGCCATTTCCCACGGTCTCCAAAAAGACAGAAAAAAAATCTGAGCAGTGTTTTGGCCGCTAAAAAAAACAGAAAATAATCGATTGATAGAATTCAATTAGGGTCATCACGATCATCGTAGCCATATTGCTGACATAGCACTGCAGCTGTCAACAGTAACAAGTCACAGAACGGTGACAGCAACGCTAATAGCCACTGTTAACCTTACCAATTATCTCTTACCTATTGCCCATTACCTTTTCTATTGGATCTATTACAAAATAGCAATGGTGTCCTGTGTTATACTCCACTGTAGTAATAACAGTAATAACAACCCTACCGTCCACAGACGTGAAGGGAAACAGACTGAGGATCTGCAGCAGGAGAGATGTGTGGATAGCTAGGATAAACAGGCGAAACTTGAAGCCAACTCTTCATGACAAAGTCTGTTCACATCATTTGACCACAGGTAGACACTAACGTTAGCTATGGGAAGAAGAGTCTGTAAGATCAATCGATTGGTCATGATTGATGTTAGCTATTAAGATAACAGTAAACAGATATGTGATGTACCTGATTCTCCAGCTCCTCCACCTCCTTTTTCTCAGAGTTTTATGCCTTATGGCCGATTGCAAACTGTCTTTTTTTCAGATGCAAATAGGTACACCACACAACTGTTGGCTAAAAGTTTTGCCTGTTTATCCTAGCTGTCCACACATCTCTCCTGCTGCAGATCCTCAGTCTGTTTCCCTTCACGTCTGTGGACGGCAGGGTTTTTATTACTGTTATTACTACAGTGGAGTATAACACAGGACACCATTGCTATTTTGTAATAGATCCTAACATAATAGAAACGGTAATAGGCAATAGGTAATAGATAATAGGTAATGCTAACGGTGGCTAGCGTCATATTAGCGTTGCTGTCACCTGTGCTGTGACTTGTTATTGTTGACAGCTGCAGCGCTATGTCAGCAATATGGCCGCAGTGATCGTGATGACACTAATTGAAGTCTATCTATTGTAGTCCATGCAAAAGTGGGAAGATGACAACTCCTCCGTCATGTGGGAGACAAACGGCTTTTCTCCTCAAGTGTTGGCTCTGTAACAGCTGCCTTTTAGCCACTCCACGGATATTGCCTACAAAGGCGATGTTTAGGAGCTTTGACTTGAGGGGCTTCTCAAAGACTGAGTGTTTCTCAGTCACAAATGCAACACTATCGTCAGTGAGCAAAAAGCAGCTGTCTCTCTGCTTAACTGACACTGACTGGATTGGCCTTTGCTTCAGTTTCACATTCTTTTGTGAACACTCCTTCTCAGCCATTCGCTTTGCCACTTGTACCAGAGGATTGTGGCTGGTCTTCACAAGTTTCTTAATTGTCTGAAGGTGGTTCTCAAACGGGAAACTCGAAATGTCATTCAATGAGCAGCCAAACATTTCTGCATCTTCATGGAGGTGTTTCACAGCATGGACATTGTAGACAGTCATCTGCACACAGTGGCATTGACCTTCCTCCATTTTTGTAGGTAGTTTGAGGCCATCTGTTAATTTTGGTCTGTTTCACAGAGATAAGTGAAAACTCATAATATGCAATCAAAACTAATAGTGTTAATTTGTAAAAGGCAATATGTAATTTTAAAAAATAAATAAAATTATTGGCAGCACCCAAATTTCCCACATTCTGTAACTTGACGCATGCTGTTGGCATTCTGCTCGAGTGTGGTGGTGTATAGCAAAATACTACTCTAACCAATCAGTCTGCTGCTGAGGTGATCCTGAGATGGACATATTTTTGGGGTATTTCAAAAGATTTAGAGATTAAGAAGAAGTAATCATTATGCATAATACAATTTAATGATTAATGTTTTGATACATGACTATAGTAACACATTACTTGAATAGTAATCATTATTGCTTGCCAAATGTGAAGAGTTTTTTAGCGCTAGCAATCCTGCCACGTCATAGCCAATAACCTAACTGCAACAATATTATATATATATATATATATATATATATATATTAGGGCTGCATGATTCTGAATAAGATTTTCTTGCTTAGAATTGAGATCACGATTCTCTCTCACGATTTTTAAGCAAAACAATTTTTAATATAATTTTTTACTGCACTCTTTTGCCTGATACAGACAGAAACAACAAAAAATATGATAATGCCTGTAATGGGACTGTCATATCAACTTTGCGGGTCAAATGGGCTTCAGACAGTACACACACAATGTAATTATAGACTAAATTCCAATGAAATTTAAATTTAATTAACGGAATAAACTTCTCCAATCTCCAGCTGATTTATTCCGCCATACATTTCATTCTGCGCACACAGCAGCACAGTGCAGCAGCCTTAGTTACAGGAGTCTTTGGAAATTTATCTGGCTTCCTGAATCTTTTTTTTTCGGGTTGCAGATCGGTTTCGGGTCGTTGTTTTATGTGTATGAAAATGGGTTGGTAACGTTGAAGTAATGTTAGTGGAATCAGTTTAATTGACAACCGTGTGGCAATGCATTGAATTGAGCTCAACATGCTCTGTCGGCCTGTCAAAGATATGAGCTTGTTTTTTAACAGACAAAACTTAATTCAAATGCTTGATGAATCCAACACTTATAAAAACAGTCAACTTACATCTCTCTTCTTCCCTTATTTAGAACACCAACTTTGAACAAGTGTTCTCCCGTGTGTCTACTGTTTTCCATTTTGTCTCTCTCTGGAGTTGTTTTCTTTTCTGCCCGCTCTGCATGTGCGCATTTTGTCACGTGGTGAAACGGTGTTGTCACTTGTTAGGAGAGCTTGGTTTGATGCAACAGATGTCCCTGATGGAACATGCGACAGAATCGTTGTCATTTAGAAATGAGATCACATAGAGGTATGAATCGAGATCGCGATTTTAATACGATTAATTGTGCAGCCCTTATATATATACATATATATATATATATGTAAAGCATTGACAACTCACAAATTTCAGCGCATTTTGTGTTAATGTGCTGTTAAATCAAGCTTGCACAGTTTTTTTATACTTATTTTCTTATACTTTTTATACTTATTTGGAATTATGGGCTTAAATGGTACACCTATACCCATTAAGCCCAGGCCAGACTTGTCCCCCAGAATCTATTCCAATTCTGCTTATTTTTGCAAATAAATTAATCTCCTCAAGCAAATAGGAAAGAATGTAAGCTAACATGGTAGATAGAGATTAATTTCCATTATATCTTAACCTTCCTGCGAGAAATCAAGGCTGTGTACACGAAAAATTGTCAAAATGTACATTTAGTGGGCTTAATTGGTACGCTTACCCTAATTCATTATGGTATTACTTGCAAAGTGCTGGCCAAAGAATATTTGCATTACATACCTTGTGTAACTTCTCCAACAGAATGGGAATCTGTGAAAAAACAGAAAAGCCAAAACAAAAAGCATGAGCCTTTGAATGCATTCATGTTGATACTACGCACAAGGCATAGCAACTCATCAAGCAGTATTTCCCATATATAGACAATCCTGTAGTACTGCCAAGAAAATCACCACTACGACACAGAATGAAACTTTGGTAAATGCATAATTGATTAAAAACAACTGTGCCTTGGTGCAAATCAACCTCTGCAGTCGGAGAAAACAAAACAAAGAGTACACAAAAATCTTTTTAACATAATTATTTTGATGGTCAGTCTAAAGTGATGCTGCTTTACTCGCCACTGGCACGTAGGCATCTTGTTATGAAAATGATATATCATCATTTACCATGGAATTGTATGTGGAACTAAACAGCACAAAGCATCAGTAGCTACAATTGCTAAAATCTTGCAAGTGAAAAAGTACTAGCTAGTGAAGATCGGCTGTACCATAAGTTTGTATTTTTCCTGAAATGCAAAATCATTTGACCTCAGGCGCCGAAAAGAAGCGGAGGCAGGAATACACTAGGAGCTGTGTCAACCAAAGACCTCTTGAGCGCTTTGGCAGCGGCAGGTGAGCGCTACAGCGGGGAGCTGTGAAGACATGTTGCTACGTATCATAGGCTAACGTTGGCTAGGCTAACTTAAACGTTTGCCCGACGTTAGCTAGGGTAACATAAACGTTAGCCGACTCCTGGTCCCGCCCCTGCTCCATTCTTATTGGTTGGTACAACTCTGAAGTGACATTGATGAGCGATGAAATTAAACTTGAGTTTTGGGTCTTAAAAAGCACTGAAAACGCAACTTTTCCATAGAAAGCAAAAACAGGTCTTTGGTAGACATTGCCCCTTAAGCTAAACTTAAACTAGCTCCTCTTTGGCCTTGAGAGGAGGTTAGCTAAAGAGGCCGTGCCCACCAAAGACCTGTGGAAAAAAAATGCTGGCACTGTTTTTTTATTTTCTCCTACAGAAAAGTTGCGCTTTCAGCTATCAAACAACTATCAAATATCTCAGCGCGAGTAAAGTGCAGTTACTAATTAGCGTTACCGTTAGTTAAACCTACGACAGTTGGTTAACGTAACTGCTACGTTAGCCCTTCCATTTTCTCCGGCTAATTAGCCTAGCAGTCATCAAAATTATGCTTGCTAACAACGTGACTAATGTGTTAACAGTTAAGGCGAAAGGAGGTGAAATAATTAATAAAGAAATGTACTTACATGTCGAAGAAAACACTTGACTTTGACTGCTGCTGCTGTTGTTCTTGTTGTTGAACGTTATTCGTCCTACTCGCTATACCGTCCTACTCGCTACTCCGTCACACTATTTTCAGAAGCACTGGTATTTTTTCACGCGGCAACTGCAGCGCCTGTGCAGTAAGCATCCCAGCAGCCTTCCCAGCAGCCTTTTTTCCCAGCAGCTTTTTTTTTTTTTTTTAACTCCATGCATGAACCCAAATTACAATACAAACAAGAAATATCTATTAGGCTGTGCCAGATGTGAGTCTTCATTAGTTTATATGTGTAAGACAATGAGAAATAAATAATTTGAAATTTGAATCGACACCAACTGGTGCAGACATTTGTCCAGTAGGTGGCAGTATTGTACTGTAGGTGAGGCAGTACTCAATCTTCAAGCAAATGTGCATTTATATAGCAGCACAAAGACGTTGAAAAGACGTTGAAAAGTTGACTATACCTGACAGCTAAACAATGGCCCATTTTGGTTGAAAAGTAAAGGTAAAGTACGTCTTTTTCGGACCGTTGAAAAGACAACTTATTTAAGACAGCTAAACAACGGCCTATTTTGGTTGAGGACAAGATGTGGCCTGAAAGACATTTGAATTTGTGAAAAATTCTATCAAAATAGCCAAAACCTAAGAAAAATCACCAGCTTATGTATGTATTTTTGTGACACCCATATTTCCTTTCAAGAACACTATGCCTCCAGAATTGTTGGGCTATTCACCTTATGTTCCATGGCAACGCGGGGGTCAGCGGAGTACTTCCGATTGTGTTTGCACTTCCGGTGGTCGCGGCGCGAATTAGCGGAAGTTGTTTTGTAGTAATAAGTTTGGTGAGAGTCTTGATTATTATATATTAGCTAGCTGTCCACATATCGATAGAAAAATGACGAGCATAATATGTTCAGTAAGAGGGTGCCATAATAATTGGAAAAAACGAAGGGAGTTTTTACAGCAGGAATGTGTTGAACATCGACCTCAACTGCGGTCTCAGTGCACCTGTGGAGCCGCTTACGACTTGCATCCACCTCCGAAGGAGGACGAAGCTCTACGGCTCTGGTTGAAGGCTTTGAACCTCAAAAACCCACCCAAACGCCCTTTTGTTTGTTCCTTCCACTTTGTGGACAAGAAGCCAACGACAGAGCACCCCTACCCGGAAAAGTGGCTTGGCTATGAAGCTCCGGTGAAGAAACCACGTCGGGTGCTAGCCAGGCAGTCAGGTACGTCAAATTATCAAGCTCCTCTGTTTACACGGGTTGTTTGTTGAAAAGTAGGTGTACAGTTTGTAATGATAACAATAACAATAATGGCGAAAAGCAAAGCTGTATCATTTACAGTCTGTCACCAAATTAATTTATCATCCAATTTAAGCATTCAGTAATACTACAAATTATACTTAAAAAAAGGTTAACACCAGGAATAACACGTTAGTAGACGTCCTTACTGCATAAGTGTTCAAATTGTGTACCATCACCGACTCATTCTTGCATTCCCTCACCATGTCACACACAGTGCACAGTCCTTTGCATTGATTTGATATGAAATGGATACCTACTTCTGATACACCTTGCATATCTATGGCAGGACCAAACAGGCTAATAATGACCACATAATCTGGCAAAGCACAGATCAGATCATTTGCCACTTGCCATCATTGTGTATAATTTGCTAGTTAATGAAAATGTTTAATTTATAGTAGTCTACAGTGGTAAAATTATGTATGTTTATACATATTGTTAAAGAAATACAATTTAATATTTTACTAGATGACAATGCAACACCCAGCATGGAGCATGAGGCCACGGATTACCTGGATGTGTCAAACTCCCAGAGAGATGTCGGGACCCAGTGGGAGGACTGCACACTTGGTGATCATACCTACAGTTCAAGTCTCCCCCTGATGCCTTTGCCCACCACTGCTGACCAGGGAACACAATGTGCAGAACCTCTCTACAAGACTCTGCTTAGGACCGAAGCTCTCTCTCTGCTCCATACTGGCTTGTCGCTTGCTGCCTTTTATTCAGTGGCTGAACACCTCATACCTCTCTACAAAGGTAGCTTCCAGCTCGACCCAACAGACCAGCTTCTGTTGACTATGATGAAGTTGAGGCTTAATCTGCTCCAGGAGGACTTGGCCGAAAGATTTAGTGTGTCCCAGAGCGTTGTTAGCCGAGTGTTGAGCTACTGGATTGACCTCATGGAAGAAAATATGAGGGAATACATTCCTTGGCTTCCAAGAGAAATTATCCGTGCTACAATGCCCCAGTGCTTTAAAGAACACTACCCAGGCACACCATGCATCATAGACTGCTCTGAGACCCCCCTCCAAAAGGCCAGGAATCTTGATTCCCGGGCAGAGTCTTTTAGCCACTACTATGCCCAAAACACCGTCAAGTACTTGGTGGCAATTGCACCCTGTGGCCTAATAATGTTCATCTCCCCAGCTTATGGAGGTAGGAGTAGTGACAAATTCATTACATCTGACTCTGGGTTCCTGGAGTACCTGCGTCCAGGAGATGAGGTCCTGGCTGACCGAGGCTTCACCATCCGTGATCTGCTGTGCGAAAGGAAGGTGAAACTCACAATACCGGCCTTTACTAAACGAGGGGCACAGCTCTCTGAAGAAGACACCACCAGCACAAGGAGGATTGCTAATGTGAGAGTTCACGTGGAGCGTATTATATGCAGACTAAAGCACTTCAGAATTATTTCACAAGTTGTGCCAATCAACCTCGCACCAAAAATAGATAAAATTCTGAGAATTTGTGCTTCCCTGTGTAACCTGCGAGGTGACATGATACATGAAGATGCTGAGTGAGATGGATTGGAGTTGTAAACAGAGCAGCAGCAACAGGATCGAGCCTGTGTCCTCATCTCCAAACCTTTTGTATATTGTGTTCTTAACTAACTCTGCAGTTGTCCAAACTTGTATATATTGTATATACTGCATTTCCATTTATTTGGTGTATATATTTACATTTATATCATATAGCTTGTATTCTTTAACTGTCCAGTCTGTCCAAACTTGTATGTACACATTTCATTTTACCCAGGACAGGAAGTGTAGGGATGAATGGCCATTTTCTTTAAGTATACTTCTCTCCTGTTTGTTTTTGTTTTATTTATGATAGTATTATTAGGATTAGTTGAGTTTGGTCTGTTGTTTGTGCTTCTTATTGTTGACCAATTAAATACATTCTTGATTTCTCCCTGTAGTCCTACTGTCAGTGTCTGGTTATTTTGTACTGCATCTTTTTACCACCATAATATCACAAATTTCCAATAGGATATAAGTTATTAGTTAGTGTTACTTCCAAGGGAAGGATCACTTTACATGGACAATAAGTCAGTTTTGCTGAGAATATTCAATTGGGTAAAATGTGTTTACTTATTTACAAAAGGCATACAACACATATACAATAAAATGCTTAATTGCAACAAAGTTCATTAATGGCAGATAAAACATTTCAACAGCATTCAACAATGAAATAACTTTTTTTAACTCTTAAAATATTCATACCTACAACTAGCCACTCAATGTGATCATAAGTCGATTAGTCACATTAGAAAAGGAAAAAAACAACAGCAGTGATTAATTTAATCTGCATTCATGTGTGAATGCTCGAGTTATCAATTGAAAGAAAAATCAAATGAGAAAATACTGCACTTTCAAAAAACAGCACCATAGAGAAAGATTTAATGCTTACACCAATATGCAGCAACATGGCCGAAATATTGGTATGAGCATTAAATCTTTATGGTGCTGTTTTTTGAGTGTGCAGTATTTTCTCCTTTTCTGTAGTTATTTTGGCATTACCAGCACCAAACTAGGACACTGGTGTGTGTTGATTTTTCTTTCAACTGATAACTCGAGCATTGACACATGAATGAAGATTAAATTACTGTTAAATTGCCTGTGGCAATTAGACCTGTTAATTCCGTTCAGCTCTCCAGAAGTGCAGAAGCCTAGGGCCTTGCATTGGTACCTGCATTAGGAAGAGAGGGTGAATTAGAGAGCAGAAATTAACAGTGGGTTTGGATCTAGCTTTCACAAAGCTGCATGTACCTATCACTCAATGACAACCTGCCTGCCTGAAATTCATTGACAATATGAGGCAGCATATGTTTAAAATAGCAAGCCTTTAGCCTAGGCACAATCTCAGCACAGAAATTTGCATCATATGCAACACTGATCATGGCTTGCTGAGATGGGGTCCAGATGAGCAGCTTCGATGCTCTCAGCCCTGTGCAGAACATGCCCAGCTGCACCTGCATGTAATAGCCACGTGGCCCATGTGGTTGGAGTTGAAATGCCCCGTCCACCATCTTCACATCTGAGGTCTTGCTACTGAAGAGGTCTTCCAGAGACTCAAAGGATTTTCCCAAGACGGGACACTTGATCTCTAACAGTTCCTCAGTGTTCAGCACTCCATCGAGGCTTGCCGACAGCCATGGCTCTTCTACGCTGACCACAGTGCCTCTGTGACTGATAGAGTAGCCACAGCCTTCGAGCCACTGGGAAGCTACCAGCTCACTCTCCTTCCCATAGCGTGTAGCTGCATTCCCATGGAACCTTGGGTAGAGATGCTCATGCAGGAACTTCTCAGGACTGGCTCTGACTGGAATCCTCTTGGCTGAGCTAGCAGTGATCCGAATTTTACGAGCATCATACCACATGTGTGAGGCACTCTGCTCTTTGGTGATCTGCTCCAGTGTTGCAGACTTGGTCAGGTCAAGTGCAATGAAGGTACTGTAAAATAACAGACACTTCTGGCAGGTGGTGGGAACATCATGCTCGCCATGTGGAAGGGAATCTGGCTGGGATTGCTCTTCTCTTGGCTGAGTGTTGCAACATTTGTAGAGCAGGCTTCCTAAAGGCAGCTTCAGGTGGCTCAGGCTCTCCCTCAACTTCTCATGTGAACGAAATGCAGGGGTGGGAGGCAGGGGTGGACATTGTGGCCTTACCTCTGGGTGCTGAAATTGGTCAGTGGCTCTGTGGTGCGTGAAGCTGATGTCCACTAACCGCTTTGGGGCAAGGTTCCTCTGGGTTCCAGCATTCCAGTAGCGTTGCTCATCAGTGCACGCTATACCAGTGAGTCCCTGGGACACAGCATTCTGGACCTGAGACAGAGAAAATTACAATCAGAATAAAATAAAGACATTTATTTCAAGCAACAACAAAGTGGTTGGATCAATATACAGCAATATACAGCAATTCAAAATCTTTCAGATTCAAAAAGGCAGACATCTGAATATCCTAATAACTTACTTTGGTTCCAAGTAATATGATTAGACTTATACTTACTGTGACATCTCCAGCCTATTTCTGAATGGCTGGAGAAACAAACCCAAACCTGTGCAACTGATTACTATCATTTAGAAAGTGACAACTTAAGAGACATTACTGAATATTACAGATTATTCTGAATGAGTCCAAGAGCTGAAACAACATTTTTTTTTTACCATGTAATAACTGTAACATACAATAGCTTTCTTAATAAATGTTTTTTGCTTCTTAATAACTTTGTTGCAGGTGGAAAAATAATTGCATGAAGCACATCAGGTAACAAAGGACTCCATGCACAAAGACTGCATTGCAATACATCACATTTAATAGTTGCTTGCTGAGCATCCGGCCTCAGCTAGTGAGCAACTACTAAACATGGTGCGTTGCAATGCAGTCTTTGTGCATGGAGTCCTTTGTTACCTGATATATCATGTTTTGATGTAGAGAAGATTTGATGTAGCTCACTTACCTTGACTCCATATTACTTACCTTCTTCCTCTTCCAAAATGAGATTTGACTGGGATACTTACAGATTCTCCATGATTCTCATTCTCGCAGTTCTGTGATACACAAATGTCATGTTAGCAAGTTAAGTTTTATTCTATTGTTTTAATATGAACATGTTCTTTTATACTAATGGTATAAATTGTACATTATTACACGGTTTCAGTTTTGTGATAGGCTATTTGCATTGAAGTAGCTGCAAATAATTAATATGCTCCATATGCCAATTGTCTTCCTATAATATTCTATTTTCTGGTTAGACAAGACAAAAAAAAAAAACAGCTGATCATTTTTAACCTAACGTAGCCACATAATTCTGTATTATATAGTCTATCAACCAATGTGACTTGAGTTTTTACTTTCAAATAGGCCACCATGCCCTTGTATGATCGAACAGGCGATGATCATTATAGACAAAAAAAACATATCCTGCTTTCTTACCTTCCACAAAATTGAAGCAGCGTGGCTGCAGGACTTCCCAAGGCCAGCGATGCAAGAGCACCCTGCTGTCTCTACTGCTCCCAGGCTTGTCACCAGTACCCAGGCGGAGTGTACTGGACTGCTGGACTGGCTGGGCTGAACATCAGCCTTCAGAAATACCAGATCGCTTACTTGGTGGAGAAATACGCGGCCCACTTTACCACTGTGAAGGTACTGGTAGGCTTCAGTGCTCTTGTAGTTCTTCATAGTGGCACCATCTACTCCAAGGGACAGCACGAAATAATTGAATATATCCCCGTAAGCTATTTCTGGCCACTTTCTCATGTCATCCTCCCAGTCGCTAATGTTGATCTTCGCAGGGTGCGGTACACTAACACCGTCCGACCGCCGCAGTGTAGAAGATGTATGCTCCCATGTGTTTACCACGTTATCCATTTCAGATATTCTACCGAAAACAAGAGTTATAAACAAAGTTTACTAGCTGCTACATCAGTTTTTTGGTGTTAGCCGATCCAAAACACTTCCTCATTCCGCCGGCGCTTGAAACGGAAGTCGGAACACAATCGCGTTCGAATGGAACCGGGTCAAATGGGCGGGGCTACATAAGGTGAATATTTGGACTAAAACGGACATCCATCTTGGACTAAAAAAGGACAGAAAAAGATGGACTAAACATAGCCCAAATTTCAACAACTATTTTTGGGCTAAACGATGACCACGACGGACGGACCTGATTTAGTCCAAAAATTAACGTCTGTGGACGTCGGGTGCTGGGTGGGCCAAAACTACCCGTTCAGTCAGAAGTCCCACGCACCTATTGAATAGAATAGAATAGAATAAAATAGAATAGAATAGAATAGAATAGAATAGAATAGAACAGAATAGAATTAATTAAATAATCAAATAACACAACACTAAATACAGGGTTCGAGTTATGTGGGAGCTGAGCTCCCGTAAGGAGGGGTCTGAGCTCCCATGAAAGCAGTAAAATCATACATCTGGGGGTCGCTAATACATTACCAACAACCATTATTTGAATGACAAATAATGCATTTTTCAATGTAATGAGTATCATTTACGAGATAAATAAACTAAAAGAAACATGTTTTCCAAAAGAACTACGCACCATATTCTCTCGTGAATGACAGTATGGCTACACTTCACCACCAAGTGGATGGCTTTTATTTTTTACCAGGCTATTGTATGTATTTTTGCCCCCTCTGTTTAAGCTTTATGCATCTACAGAAAAATAACAAAAACAACACTGGCCAAGATACATGTGACTATCGCTTATTGCTGTTGTTTCAGAACCATGGACAGCGCTGTTTGTTGTGTTTATGGGGTGCGTGCAAAGTGGGCTGCTGTGTGTGTGTGTGAAAGTGTTGGACCACATAATGAGCAGTGAAGTCTCTCTCTCTCTCTCACTCTCTCTCTCTCTCTCTCTTTATCTCCGCCCCTAACGTTAGTTATTTTAGAGACCCCCACAACGCTCAGATTATAACTAGAACCCTGACTAAATAACTATAGCAAACGGTGAATAAATTAGGAATGAGTTGGAAATTAGAAGAGAGATATTAGGCTACATCTGACCTGCGTTTCAGTATCTCGAGGGGTACTGGATCAGCTGGGGTGATTTGGCAATGGTTCATCAGCGTGGTTTTCCAGAGGGCCACCAAGTTGATCGTAGGGTAGTTTGAGCCACTGAGCGCTTCGGTAGCCTGCTTGAAAGGCTGCAGGAATCACACAAGCAGCTGAAGCATGTCCTTGGATATGAGACTCATGCGATGCATCTCTCCTCGTTCAAGCAAAATGGACTGAATGTCTTCAAATCCACCAAGCACAGAATCGATCATCTCCAGTTTAGTATTCCACCTCGTTTCGCATTCTTGTTTTAAAGACTGCTTGAGTCGGAGTTGTAATCCGGAGTGTTTAAAAAATGTCGTTAGGGTCTTACATTGCTCAATGCAGGCTCTTAGTTGTTGCAGCTCTTCCTCCTCTCCATCATCCTCTTCATCATCTTCCCTAGACTTCTTGAAGGTGTGCTATACAGCTGTTGTGCGCCCATTGGGCGAGCGCTGCCTGCACATTTGCGACTTGGTCGCTGACAAACACCAGTTTGTCGATCTGTTCTGGGGTCAGACCAAATTCGCCCAATTGCTTGAGAAATTCTCCCTTTAGGTTTAGGGCCGTCTTCTTTGCCCTGAGTGGGAATGTTGTCATCTATGTAATGCAAAGTGATACAGGTGTAACTGACCTTCCTGTAGTCATCCGTCCACATGTCTGTGGATGCTCCGCATGCCAATCCATCGGCTATGGCTTTCCTAACCGTTGGCAGGAGCTCTGCCCTGACACTTTCATATTTCTTCTGTGTGAAACGAGATACCGTCACACCAGAGGGAAGAAGGTCCTTCACATCAAACTGGCCATGTGTTGCTCCTGTGTCCGATATTGTCTGCGCTAACTCCGTGAACGCAGGCGTTTCAAACATTCTAAAGGCCGTTAAATCCTTCGCACAGACTTTGGTGCATTTTTGCAAAATAGCTTCCTTTGCTTTTTTTTGGAACTGAATCCATTCTGAAGTTTGGGTCGAAACTTTGTTTTGACAAGACCTGATGTGCTTTAAAAGATGCGATGTGCCTGTCTTAATTGAATCGAACCGTAACAGTCCGCCACACTTAATACACTTAACAGCGCTTACTTTGTTGTCGTCTTTGTCCACAATTTGCATGAAGGAGGCCCAGACAGAAGAGGTGCCGCTAGGTTTGACCTCTTTGTATTCATTTTCTTTTAGCTGTTTTTTATCTCACTGAAGAAGGTATCCATCATGTACTTTTACTCCGCTCCAACTCGCTGGCGCTGCTCAAAGTTTTTTTTCACCTTATTTTTGCTCTTGTGATCCTGTTGGTCAGCCTAATTATCACGCAAGTTACATGGCGCTTCCATGCGTTTCTCATCTCGTCACGTGATCAGCGCTGATCATGGGTCCTCTCGGATCCACTCAGGTATTACACATAATGATAAACAGACCCGGGACCCGCAGTAATAGAAGGGGACCCGACTCGGACCCGATTGACCTTAATAAAACGTGGACCCAAACCCGTACGGGTCCCGGGTTGGGTCTCGGGTCGACCCGTGAAGACCTCTACCCTGGACCCTCAGATTAAAAGTCTGATGCTCTACCGTCTGAGCTACCCAGGCTCTCAGCGCCTCTCCAGAGTGTCCTTTTTTGTTCCTACAATTCAACTGCCAAGGGGCGAGAAGGTATAGCAGAAAAACCACGCCCACGTTTGTGCAGCGAAATGTGCTGCAACCAATCATTCTGCCATCTTCCGTAGGGCGGGATAGGAAAAGGGTGCCGGTTTTGTATGCAGACACATCTGAGTTGGTTACTTTGCTTTTGCATTCCAGTCTTTCAAACCGAGAACCTCGCTTTGCTGTGCCACCATATTTGCAACCTAACGCGTGTTGAAAAGGCCCATTGACGGACAGTTTTTAATGAACGCAAGTTATAAGTGAATGCCAGCCACTGATTTAAGAATTGTGTGGAACGCTAACATGAAGCTAGGTCCTGCCCTGTCAAAGGGTGCAGCCTGTTTGAGTGTTGCGAATAGAAGCGCCAATGGAGAAGGGAGTTATCTCAAACGCCTAAACGCTGTCCTCCAGTGCGAGAGGGAGCCCTATATGTATCCCTACGTTCTCCTAAAAGGGTATTTCTTTGTAAATGTCCGCCGTGTTTTGGGAAATCACGAGCCAGAAAATCACAGGATTAAAACGGTTGCCGCGCCAGCCGTTACAGACAATGGGAGATAGATGGCAACCAAAAGGGACAGCTTTACACAAGTGACCTCCTCACTTGCCGAAACCCGGGATCGAACCAGGGACCTTTAGATCTTCAGTCTAACGCTCTCCCAACTGAGCTATTTCGGCTTGTCATCAAAGACCCATCCCACGCACCACCAAGCACTGCAACCGGAATGTGAAAGGATCACTGGGCGCGCTTGCAGGGACATGTATCTTCCAATGCACTTTGCATATGTTAATCAAAGACTTCTGCCTCTAAAACTGAAGAGCTCGGTCTGCTGTGCCATCACATTGGCAATATAACGGCTCTTGAAATGGTTCAATGAGCACCGATTTTTAACGACTGCAAGTTGCCAGACACTGATTTATCAACTTGGGGTAACCCTAATAGACAGCGAGGTCCTGCCACAGGGTGAAACCTCTTGGCTGTCTCTCCATTGGAAAACGTTACATTAACAGGATTTAAAATGTATTTACATGGATTGTTAAACTATTAGCTATTAGCAAATTGTTGCTATGTTAATGGTGTATTACATTGATGAGAAGTCAAGACATTAACAACCCTGTGTGCAAATTTTGTGCACAATGACACCTTTCAGCTACAGTAATATATGTTTTCCAATGCTTTTAATTTATTTCATGCCTCTTATTCTATTCAGTATAACCTCACTTCCCTTTACAGTTGCATCAAACCCGATCAAAATCACACAGATATAGAATATTGAGTTATAGCCTACTGTATACAGTCTACTGGACCTTTGCAAGGTATCAGTTCTTGGTATCACCTGTTACCATGCATTTTAGTTTGCACCGAATGCTGTCAGTATGTCTCTGCACCAATGTCACCAATGCAACTTCCAGTATTTATTGTACTTAACAATTAAGTTATTCTGTTTCCTCCAGATAGTCACAATCTGTGGATAGTCATTTGATAAACTGATAGAAATAGAAATGAGGAGGGCAGATTATCATAGCTATCTCTTATTGAACCACAAGATGGCAGCAAATAAATGGTGTATTGAATTAGCCTCAATTGTGAAGGCGACTACTTAAGAGGACCAATAGACCTAAATATTCAGAAAGACTCAAAATCAGGTAGCCGGGCAGCATAACATTTAAAAATCACTTCTATGATATCACATTAGATGTTGATCCTTTAGCCCGTGATAGTCTGTGTTTTGTGTTTGTTTTGTGAGTGTTTTACTATGTCATGTTCATCTAAGCCATGGATGGACAACCATCCCATTTCACTGATAGTTTCTCCTTGCTGGTTGAAAGTGTCTTAATCAGTGAAATCAGCTGCTGTAGTATTTGGTTGGAATGAAAACCTGCAGAGTACTGGGCCTCCATGGCACATGGTTGCACATCCCCAATCTAGGCTTGCATTAATCTCATTAAAAGAGTACCACCACCGAGCACTTTTGTCTGGTTTTATAATAAGATGTAAACCTACTACAGTTTTTCTTATGTCATGGGCCCTTTTAATAGGTGCTGATACAGGATAGATGATGGCACTTGCATGCCATTCCTCCCTGACATTATATGATAGGGCTGGAGGCAAGGCTGCTGCACAGGAGGCTGTTAGCCATAGTTCACTGGAGAAAAATCTGTGATGTAAAGCAAAGATTTAACAGCCCAGAGCCCAACCGCTGGGAAAATGTGGGTGGGGAAAGTGAATGAATAACACTCTCTCCTCCCTCAACAACTACTGTCAAGGTGCGTTTGAGCAAGGCACCCAGCTGCTCCAGTGGAGAAGCTCAGTGGCCACCAGTAAGACTGTGGTGGTACTGGGCAACTCCTCTGTGTAACTGTATGAATGTGAAGCAGGGTGTTGCTGGAAAATGCATGAAGCTCTGTCGACTTTCCTGGACAAATAAAGGTAAAAAAAAAAAAAACCTGCATTCATTTCTGTCCTGCTCTAAATCCGCAGGGCGTCAGAGAGCCACATTCATAACCCAGACCTAGGCCAGATAATATAGCCTACACCAGGAGCGGGATAACCAACATCAATGAAGTCTGGCAAGAGGAGAAAGGAAAATCTCTACCTCAGGATATTGCAAACCGCTACAAATAGCGCTCCTCAAAACACAGTTCACATTTTTCTGCATCAAAGCAGAAAGCAGCGCAGGGTGTGAGGATGCAGTGTTTCCCACAGAATTGCCCCTGCCCTTTTTGTTGTGAGTGCCCTTTTTTTTTTGGCTATATACCTTTATTTAACCAGGGTAGATCCAGGCCCCAATGACCACTTCCAATACTTCATTCGTTTTTAGGCTTTTTCACCTTAATTGACAGGGCAGTAAAGATTGACAGGACAGACAGAGGGGATGACATGCAGCCATACACCATAGGGGCACTGGAGCTGCTCAAATACCCATCTGGTGTGACATTAGGGCAAAAATGACAGAAAATTGAAAATGAATTCTGTTTTTTTCTACTGTGGGCGTAGTAAAACATGAGACCCTCACTTTTTTCATCCAAAGGGACATTCTAATGAGATGCTTCATTTTTGCCCTAAGGTCACAAGGAAACGTGTTTTTTCTACCATAGGGCCCTAAGAGCTGGTTGATACACTGACTCGCTGTTCACCTGTTGGTCTGTCAGCCAGGCAGCACCAGACTGTGTGTTTGTATGTGTGTATCTGTGAGTGTTTGCACAGATGTGTGTGTGTACATGTGTTGCATATTTGCATGTGTGTTCACAGTAAGTGTAGGTTGATGATGTCGTGCCAGTATAAAAGTATCGTAATAATTGTTTTCATTTAGCAGACCTATGGCCTATGTCATTCTATTCAATCAATTTTGATTTGAAATTATGTTGGTGTTAGGTCAGACTTTAATGAAGGGTTTTTTACTTGACAAGTTGATATAAAATGATTTGCATATTAAAAAATAGACATTGGTTCAGATTAGAGAAGTTGGCTATAGCCTAGAAATAGACTTAAAATTAACACAGCAGTCAAGGAAAATAGATAAATTGCATCCTGCAACATCCAAGCAACTATATACAGTGAAACTGTTGCTGTGTTTCCCTCAACTGTAATTATGAAAACAAATAAAGTATTTGCCAGCTAGCACTGTGTTATTTTCTCTAGCTATCTTACAATCAATCTCGTATTTTATTGATGGTTTTGGTAAGCTATTGATAGCTAGCTTTGAAGTTTAAATGAGGCATCTAGCTTGAGTTGAAGCTACTGTGGCAAATAAAGGTGTCAATAGGAGGATTTTGCTTTGAATCCAGTCTTGATACAGGAAAGGTTTTTTTTAGACAATTTTCCCCCTATTTTTTCAGTTTTTTCCCCAAATTCAAAACCGTGGAATATTTTATAATAAATGGTCAACAGCATCGTCTTATTATCTCTGATGATAATTTATTTGAATGCGAGTTCAGAATCATAAATAAAACATAAATCGTAGAGTTAGAGTTGGTATCCAAGTCCCCCAAACCCAGGTGGCTTCAGGTTGGTGCCGGCGGAAGAGGTTCCCCCTTTTTCATTTTTTGCCCCTGCCCCTTGAGAGTCTGTGCACGCCACTGCTCCAGCCCCTGCCTTAGGTGATACAACACTTCAAACTTTTTCAACTAATCAAGAATAGAGTTCTACAAAGGACAGGTTGGGAGAATTCATTAGTTCACTGCAGTGACGGAGATGCTGCTGAGGAACTGATGACAGAAGTCCAGAGGAACCCGGCGCTATTTGACAAAGACCATCACCCCTAAACATATTAAAATGAAACGTGACGTACCCCAGTCGGAATCGCAACAGCTCTTGGGATTAGCGGTAAGGCTGTTTACTGACCTGGAAGCTAGTTAACTCGCTAACTTTTGCTAGCTAACTAACAAAATAGCACAATGTCTTGGGCAACCTGACCGCAAATGCGCTATTATCCTATCTTTTTAATATGACCGGGAGGTAACAACATGTGTCTCCAGTAGCCTGTTGAAACCCGTTTAGCCTCGGTGAAGTTACAGGTGTTTCTCTCAACATGGACTTCACTCTTTGATCCACAGTAGATGTGGTATGCAGAGTCTCCTACTGGTAAAGAAATGAATAGCTTCACTTGGTGGCCATTAGTACAATTAGCTCTCATATAGGCTAAACAAAGCACAATAATGTAATGAAAGCGCCGTAAAAGAGCATTATTGATTTTGCTAGCTCCTCTCTCTTTTGCGGCAATTCATGAACCCAAATCCATCGGCTCTGTCCTATTTACTTTAGAGAGCGAGTAAAATAAATGCACCATTGTTTTCTCTGAATATTTGGCGCCAATATCGCTGCAGTGTGAACGCTTAAGCAACAGCATATCATTATAGTTTATAGTTATCTTTATAGTTGTCGCCATGTGTGAATGGGCCTGCTACAAATGCGTTCCAGGTCGTGGCTTGTGCTTCGTTGAGAGACGTCCGCAGTATCACGTAGTGTGTGTGTGTGTGTGTGCGCGCGCGCGTATGCACGTGTTTGTGTCTCATCTCACACATATTGGGATGGGGAGGGAGGGGGTGTTTAGCACCAGCCAAAGCAGGGAGGAGAGACAGCTCTTTGAGAGGAGACTGAGTTATATGAAGGCAAAGACCGCAATAACAATAATAAACCTACTAACAGTTAATAATAACGGCAACATTTCTTTTTCAGCGACGTGAAACTGGCGGTGCGCCACAGTACATTAATGGGAAACCCTGTAGGATGGATATTGTGGATGCATGTGGATGGGACACACACACACACGCGCGCGCTCACACGGGATTCGACTAGGAGAGGGGGGAAAAAAACAGAACGCCGCCATCGCATCTCTTGAAAAATATAGGCTACGTAAGGATATTGCGATATAAAGCAGGCGAGGAGAGGAGAGGAGAGGAGAGAAGAGGAGAGAAGGTCTAAATGACGCCGCGCCGTCACATCTCTGGATGGAATCGCACGGTTTCCTGACGCGATGACTGGCTCGCAGCAGCACCGGCAAGCCAAACCCACCGGTGTGAGGGCTGATACCACCTTATAAAAAGCCCGGCACCGGCTCTCTCGGCGGGTGTCTTTCACCAGGACGTTATTCGGCTTTTCCCCCCCTCCTGTTTCCCTGGTCGAGCTGCAAGCCACCGACTCGGATTATTTCACTGCCATTCATTTTTCTATATAGGAATAGGAGCATCAGCCAATCGCCATGTCTCACGGATGGGGATACGGACCAACTGACGGTGAGGCATTTCTAGCCTTTATAGGAGCCAGGGGTGGTTGATGTTGTGGACGTTCAGATTAGAGTAAAGCTGCCATGTAACAGGTCAAGGACATGTTGGCATTTACAAAGGCCCGCCGGTTTAAACTGAATCAAATGGACTATTGTACACAGCTGTCATATTGCAGTCATTCCCTGATAGTAAGGAGTAGGGAGAAAACAAAATAACTGAATTATTTCCCTTCTCATATCTTTTAATCTACAGAG